>NC_132860.1:47225414-47508910 GCF_048164855.1 Canis lupus baileyi
CCTGTCACCCACTCACCCCCACCCCCCGCCCTCCTCCCCTTCCACCACCCCTAGTTCGTTTCCCAGAGTTAGGAGTCTTCATGTTCTGTCTCCCTTTCTGATATTTCCCACACATTTCTTCTCCCTTCCCTTATATTCCCTTTTACTATTATTTATATTCCCCAAATGAATGAGAACATACACTGTTTGTCCTTTTCCGATTTACTTACTTCACTCAGCATAATACCCTCCAGTTCCATCCACGTCGAAGCAAATGGTGGGTATTTGTCGTTTCTAATGGCTGAGGAATATTCCATTGTATACATAGACCACATCTTCTTTATCCATTCGTCTTACAATAGACACCAAGGCTCCTTCCACAGTTTGGCTATTGTGGACATTGCTGCTAGAAACATCGGGGTGCAGGTGTCCTGGCGTTTCATTGCATCTGAATCTTTGGGGTAAATCCCTAAGAGTGCAATTGCTGGGTCGTAGGGCAGGTCCATTTTTAACTCTTTGAGGAACCTGCACACAGTTTTCCAGAGTGTCTGCACCAGTTCACATTCCCACCAACAGTGTAAGAGGGTTCCCTTTTCTCCACATCCTCTCCAACATTTGTGGTTTCCTGCCTTATTAATTTTCCCCATTCTCACTGGTGTGAGGTGGTATCTCATTGTGGTTTTGATTTGTATTTCCCTGATGGCCAGTGATGCGGAGCATTTTCTCATGCGCTTGTTGGCCATGTCTATGTCTTGCTCTGTGAGATTTCTGTTCATGTCTTTTGCCCATTTCATGATTGGATTGTTGGTTTCTTTGGTGTTGAGTTTAATAAGTTCTTTATAGATTTTGGAAACTAGCCCTTTATCTGATACGTCATTTGCAAATATCTTCTCCCATTCTGTAGGTTTTCTTTTAGTTTTGTTGACTGTATCCTTTGCTGTGCAGAAGCTTTTTTTCTTGATGAAGTCCCAATAATTCATTTTTGCTTTGGTTTCCCTTGCCTTCATGGATGTATCTTGCAAGAAGTTGCTGTGGCCAAGTTCAAAAAGGGTGTTGCCTGTGTTCTCTAGGATTTTGATGGAATCTTGTCTCACATTTAGATCTTTCATCCATTTTGAGTTTATCTTTTACAGTCAAATTTTTAAAGGTAAAACAAAGCTTTTAGAATATGAATTATTAGTATTTAAATAGGAAAAAAATTAAATAGAATATATAAAGCACTAACCATAAAGGAGAAGACTAATAAATTAGAAGATTGACAAGTTTGAGTATGGGAAAGTTGAGGACTTCTATTTATTAATATTATTTATGAAGTGAGTAAAAATGCAAACCATGTAGTGAGAGAAAATATTTGCAACATATGTAACTGTCAAAGAACACTTAATCCAGAATTCCTACAAATTAATGAGAAGAAAACTGATAAATATTAGTAGAGAAAATGTGTAAGATAATGAACAGTCAATTCCCAAAGAGAATATCCAGGTAGTCAAAGGAAATTGTGTTCATTTTCAGTATTTATTAGGAAAATGCAAATTAAAATTAGAATATGATACCTGAACATAATGATCATAATGGCTAAAATGAAAAAGACTGATAATAATAAGTGTTGCCAAAGATGTGGATCAATAAGAATTACCATGAACAGTGCTAATGTTGTACATAGATACTACTTTGGAAAATAGTTTGTGTTATCTACTAAAATTGAATCTAAGCACATCTATAACCCAGAAATTCCACCTCTAGATATATAACCAATTCCAAATTCCATTTCTAGGTATATAAGCAACCAACCAATGTATGCATTGAAAATATGTCCAAGAGACATGCTCAGTCAGTTAAGCATCTGACTTTGGCTCCAGTCATGATCTTGGGGTCCTGCAATCAAGTGCCCCATTGGGCTTCGTGTTTAGTGGGGAGTCTGCCCCTCTCCCTCTGCTTCTTCACTACTCATTTGATCTCTCTTTCAAATGAGCAAATAAAATCTTTTTTAAAAATATGCACAAGAATAGATGAAATATTCAAAACTACCCTCAATTTGCAAACAACCCATATATTCTTGAACAGTAGAATTGTTAAATGTGCTGTGGTATTTTCATATAATGTAATGTTATATGGGAATTAGAGTAATAAACTTCAGATGCACTCAACAATATGGATGAATCTTACAGACAAAATATTTTAGAGGAATTATAAGAGAAAGAGGCATAATATATACTGTAAATGTATATATCATGAATAAATAAATAAAATCTTTAAAAAATTGTGAGGATACTATAACAAGTTTCCATAAACATTATAACTCATTTAATTCTATAATTATGATGTTAAATTAGTATGGTACACTTGTTATAATAAATGAATAAACTATTGACATATTATATTAACTGAAGTCCATAGCTCATTGTTTCTCTTAGTTTTTACCTAAAGTACTTTTTCTGTTCCATGATCCCATCCATAATACCAAATTATATTTAGTTGCCATGTCTCCTTAGGCTTCTCTTAGGTATAAAACATTTTTAACATACAATATTACATTAATTTTAGATGTATAACATAGTAATTTGACAATTCTGCACATTATTCTGTGCTCCCCATGATAGGTGTAGTTACTATCTGTCACCATACAATGTTATTTTATTATTATTGACTATATTCCCTATGGTGTGTTTTTCATCCCAGTGGCTTATTTATTTTATAACTTTAGCCATTTATCTATGCATGCAAACTTAGATGGCTTTTATAACTTGGCTATTGTAAATAATACCGCAATAAATATGGGGGGTACATATATCTTTTCAAATTAGTGTTTTCATTTTCTTTGGGTAAATACCCAATAGTGAAATTATTGGATCATTTGATATTTTAATTTTTAATTATTTGGGGAACTTCCATCCTGTGTTTTTTTTTTTAATTTTTATTTATTTATGATAGTCACAGAGAGAGAGAGAGAGAGAGGCAGAGACACAGGCAGAGGGAGAGGCAGGCTCCATGCACCGGGAGCCCGACGTGGGATTTGATCCCGGGTCACCAGGATCACGCCCTGGGCCAAAGGCAGGCGCCAAACCGCTGCGCCACCCAGGGATCCCCCATCCTGTGTTTTATAGTGGTTGCACTCATTTGTATTTCCACCAGCAGTGAATAAGGGTTCTCTTTTCTCCATATCCTCACTAACCTTGTAATTTCTTGTCTTTTTGTTACTAGTCATTTTAAGAGGTGTAAGCTGATATTTCATGGTTGTTTTACTTTGCACTTCCCTGACGATTAGTGATGTTGAACATCTTTTCATATGTCTCTTGACCATCTGTATGACTTCTTTGGAAAAATGCCTATTCAGGTCCTCTGCTCATTTTTTTAATTATATTCTTCTCTCTCTCTCTTTCTGATGTTGAGTTATATAAGTTCATTACATATTTTGGATATTAATCTCTTTTTGGAAATATCACTTGCAAAACTACTCTTCCATGCAGTAGGTTGCCTTTTTGTTTTGTTCATGGTTACCTTGACTCTGCAAATCTTTTGATTTTGATGTTGTACCAATAGTTTATTTTTGCTTTTGCTTCCTTTGACTAAGAAGATATATCCAGAAAAATGTTACTAAGGCCATTGTCCAGAGATTAGTGCCTGTCCTTTCTTTTGGTAGTTCTATGGTTTCTAGTCTCACACTTAAGTTTTTAATTCATTTCGAGTTTATTTTTGTGTATGGAGTAAGAAAGTGGTCCAGTATCATTCTTTTGTATGTAGCTGTCCCATTTTCCCAGCACCATTTATTGACGAAACCATCTTTTCCCTATTATATATTCTTGCTTCTTTTTTCATAGGTTAATTGACCAATAAATAAGGGTTTATTGCTGGACTCACTATCTGATTCTAATGACCTATGTGTCTATTTTTGTACCAGAATCATACCATTTTGATTAGGTGTAGCTTTGTAGTCTATCTTGAAATCTGGGATTGTAATACCTGTAGCTTTGTTTATCTTTCTCAAGATTTCTTTGGCTGATCAGGGATTTTTTGTGGTTCCATACAAATTTTAAGATTACTGTCCTAGTTCTGCAAAACAATGCTTTTGACATTTTGATAAGGATTGGACTGAATCTGTAGATTGTTTTGGGTAGTATGAACATTTTAACAATATTAATTCTTCCAACTCATGAGCATAGTATATATTTCCAGTTTTTATGTCATATTCAATTTCTTTCATTGATGTTTTACAGAAGATAAGCCTTTCACTGGTTGATTAAATTTATTCTTTTTTTTTTAAATTTTGCTTCTTTTTTTTAAAATTTATTCAGAGGCAGAGAGAGAGAGAGAGAGAGAGAGGCAGGCAGAGAGGCAGAGACACAAGCAGAGAGAGAAGCAGGCTCCATGCAGGGAGCCCGACGTGGGACTCGATCCCGGGTCTCCAGGATCACGCCCTGGGCTAAAGGCGGCGCTAAACCGCTGCGCCACCGGGGCTGCCCAATTAAATTTATTCTTATGTATTTTATTCTCTTTGGTAAAATTATAAATGGGATTGTTTTCTTAATTTCTCTTTCTGCTATTTTGTTATTAGTGTATAAAAATCCACTATGTTTCTGTATATTAATTTCAAATTCTACAACTTTGCTGAAACAATTTATTAGTTCTAAAGGGTTTCGTTTTTTGTTTTTGTTTTTGTTTTTTTTTTGGTGCAAGTAGTGACAGATTTACTTCTTAACTTAAAATTGGATACTTTTTATTTCTATTTCTTCCGATTGTTGTGGCTAAGAGTTCTAGTACTATGTTAAATAAAAGTGGTGAGAGTGGACATCTTTGTCTTGTTCCTGATCTTAGAGAAAAAATTTGGGTTTTTCATTATTGAGTATGATGTAGCCATGGGTTTGTCATATATGGCCTTTATTATGTCCAGGTATGTTTTCTCTAAACCCATTTTGTTGAGAGTTTTTGTCATAAGTGGATTGGTGATAAAATAGATGTCTACATGGAGACAAATAAAAATGGAAAAAAGTGATCCAAATCTTTAGGATGCAGCAAAAGCAACTAAGAGGGAAGTTTATAGCAATACAGATCTACCTCAAGGAGTAAGAAGAATTTCAAATAAACAATGTCTTGCATCTAAAGGAGCTAGAATAAGAAGAACAAACAAAGACTCAAAAGTAGAAGGAAGGAAATAATAAAGTTCAGAGTGAAAATAAATGAAATATAAACTAAAAAAGAAGATCAATGAAACCAAGAGCTGGTTCTTTGAAAATATAAACTTTGATAAGCCTTTAGTCAGACTTACCAAGAGAAAAAGAGGGAATACTCAATAAATAAAATCAGAAAGCAAAGAGAAAAAGTAATAATCAACATCACAGAAATACAAAAGATTATAAGAGACTACAAATGATTGTATGCCAACAGATTGGACAACCTAGAAGAAATAAATATATTTATAGAAACATAAAATTTTCCAAAGCTGAATCAAGAAAAAACTGAAAATCTGAATAGATTGATTCTTAAGAACAAAATTGAATTGGTAGTTAAAAAAAGAACTCCCAACGAACAAAAGTCCATGACCACATGGCTTTGCAATGGAGTCTACCAAACATTTAAAGAAAAGTTAACACCTATTCTCAAAGTATTCCAAAAAATAGAAGAGGAAGGGAATCTTCCAAATTCATTCTATAAGCCCAGAATTAACCTGATACCAAAACCAGACAAAAACACATCTCCTACCCTCCCCCACCATAAAAGGGAACTATCCCTTTTATATCCGTGGTGAACATAGATGCAAAAATTTTCAACAAAAAATTAGCAAACTTTATTCAACAATACATTTAAAAAAATTATTCACCATGATCAAGTAGGATATATTCCTAGGTTGCAACCATAATTCTGTATTTGCAAACCAATCAATGTGATACATCACATTAACAAAATGAGATAAAAGCCATATGATCATCTCAATAGATGCAGAAAATGCATCAGACTTGTTCTTGATCTTGAGAGTTAAGAGAAATATTGGTCAGGTATTTTCTAATGTATCTCTCAAATGAGATTTGTCTTGGGTTTAGAAAAATTAGAAAATTAGATGGAAATTATGTATTTTTTTGGGAGAAAGATCACAGATAAAGTGCCATTTTCTTTTTTAAAAAAAGATTTATTAAGAAAAAGATTTATTTAGTTATTTGAGAAAGAGAGAGAGAAAACACAGGAAGGGGAGGGACAGAGATAGACAATCTCAAGCAGATCTCTCACTGAGCGCAGAGCCCAGGTGGGGCTCAATCCCATGACACTGGGATCATGACATAAGCCGAAACCAAGAGTCAATCACTTAACTGATTGTGCCACCCAGGTGCCCCAAGTGCCATTTTCATTAGTACATCAAAAGTATCAAGAGTACACACTTACAAACATGACTTACCATGTTATCTTAGTGTATGTTATCTTTGAAATATTTGTGGAGGTTTTCTGCATGGGATATTTGTCTCCTCCTCTCTATTTATTTATATCATTATGGATTAATTCAGATTTTAATGAGGCCTTTATTACCTATATTTGGTTCACTTCAGTTTTTATAATCTAATCAACCTCAGATTAATTAACTCTTCAGCTTCATTTATTATCCTAGAGATGTACTTAATTGTTTTCAAATTATTCTATATGCAATTCATTATTTTTATATTGGTAAATGTCTAGCAGAAATATTCTTCTTAGAATATTTATCTAGAAAAAATCTATTCATTTATTTTACAAGATGAAGATCAAATGTGATTTCCTCTATGAAATGTTCAACTTTCCTGAATGTTCTATCTTTAATTGCTCTTTACTCTGAAAACACTTGGCATATGTCTCTCTTTATAGCACTTACTACATTTTATTGTAGTTATTGACTTATATGCATTTATATTACATTAAGCTGTGAGCTGTGAGCTGTATTCTTCTATGCAATAGCCCCTGAACTTAGAAGTGTCTGAAAGCCAACGTTTTTATTAAATTTGTATGAAGAGTAGAACAACCCAAAGTGAAGGATGTTGTGAATATTAGTTGAAACACTAATATCTCTACCTCTGCTATATTGTAAATAAAGTCTGGGTGGAAATCACTTGTAGTACATTGTTTACCTAATTAATCCTACTACAGTAGAGGTTGTATGTAGCCAGCTCTTAATTATCTTCTGCAAAGTCTATTTCCTTACTTCTTCCAAGAAATACAGACGTGCTTAATTTAAAACAATGTGTCTTCACCGTGTAGTTTCCTGGGGGCTCTGTTTCAGAGGACTCATTATAATTCTCTACTTGCCAGGGTAATTGCAATCAGAACATGATGGTAATTTTAAAAGATTTGACCAGATTGGTCAAATTCTCTATACTAGACTTTGGTTTCTCAATTTTCATTATCAGTTTCAGCTTTCTGAAATCCCCAGACTGCAATTTGCTATTTTATTTTATGAGTCTCTCACATTGTGTTAACTGGATGGCATCTCCTTGCTTAGTGATTTTAGCTTCAATTTACAAAGGAAATAAATTGTTCTATGTTGTATTTCCCTGGTTTTGTGTAAGTCATGATAGAATGACCAAATGGGGGGATCCCTGGGTGGCTTAGTGGTTTGGCGCCTGCCTTTGGCCCAGGGTGCAATCCTGGAGTCCCAGGATCGAGTCCCACGTTGGGCTCCCAGTATGGAGCCTGCTTCTCCCTCTCCCTGTGTCTTTGCCTCTCTCTCTCTCTGTCTCTGTCTATCATAAATGAATAAATAAATCTTAAAAAAAAAAAAGAATGACCAAATGGGGTCTAAGACATGTTACTTTCTTTTTGAAAAGCTATTAGAGATCTCTAATACACTAAAATTTTTTGGAAGTGGGAAAGATGAATAGGAGATGAATAGATGAATATTGCTGGTTTCTGTACAAGGAATAAAGCTTATTGTTTGTTTTGCACGGTGGAAGTCAGGTATGTTCACCTACATGGTTGGTGAATGTCTTGTGACATACTCAGTGGGAAGCCTGTCTGGTCTAGACACTAATTAGAAGAGTGTGAATTGGCCCACCTATAGGCCCCCCTTTTAGTATGGACTTGCTTTATTTAAACTGCTTTTTAATTAGCTCCTATTTGGCACAGATGGCCAGAGAGCACATTACAGAATTTTAAGTCAACCTCTAAGTCTATTGTGATTTGCAATGTTTTTGATCTTGAGAAGAGAATTTCCCAAGATGTCTGCAGAGAAAATGCTTTTCTACTGAGCAGGGAATCATAGGCCATTAAGAGGGCACTAGAGGCCCTAGGCAGAGGTGGAAAAATCAACATACTTTTGTGGTAGAGTGACTTTTCCATCAGATTTCTGATTGCCAGGAGCCAGCTGGGATGAGATTTAAAAAAGGATTTGCAGCTACGAAATAGGATTGAATTCTGGCTTCCACACTCCTTGACTGTGTAATTTAAGACTGTTTCTCAGCCCAGGTTTTCACTATTGCCCCAGTAAGAAGCCTTTCTTGACATGTTTTGCTAATTACTCTTCCATGAAATTTTAATAATGTACTGTATATTTGTATACTGTATATATATCTGTGCTTCATACATAGAGTAAGCAGAAGACTCACTCTATTCAAAGAATTAAGAATAACTAACACTTTCAAGTCGTAAGAAAAATATGAAACTGAAAAGTTACCATTTAACTTTCTAATAATTCTGTTTGTTGAATGACTGTTAATGAAACTTATTTACTTATATAAATTATAATGTATCAAATTGTATATGTAAATTAGCAATTTATATAAATATAACAATAATAATAATAGCAATCTAATCCAATTTTAGAAAAATCATTCAAAAAAGTTTCTTTTCCATGAAGAGTAAAACAATAAAAAATAATCCAGAATTATTTTTCAGTGAACACAACTTTTGACTTTGCTTAAAATAAGAGAAGGACTTTAAACTAGGTGTTAGATATTCATTCAAATATTGTCAACGTTTTTCTTTCCCAAACTGGGAAAAATAATGTTTGCTTGGATAACATTTGTAAAATTAAATAATAAAATATTTATTAATAATTTATTTTCAACGTTCAGTAATATATTTTCAAATTTCATGTCACACATGAAAGCACTGAGGATTAAATAACATTCATAAGGCAGCCAATGGCAGATGATAGACATGTACTAGTCCTCATGGTATGACTTTAAGACTAAATAAAAATCAATCTAGAGAAAGTCTTCTAATCATAGCCATCTATTTCCAGTAGTTCTGTAGTTTTGATCTTATATACATTTTGTGCATGTTTCATGAACTTGATGTCATTGGTACCCAAGACAACTGAATGACAGAATAATATTTTGTCAGGTGGGGAGCCATTGTAATTACTAAGATATATTCCTCCCGCCAAGGACTAATTTTCACCCTCTTGGAGACATTATCAGGGCCAGTGAGAATGCATGATTAGAGGTAAGGTCATTGATGCTGAGAGCCTTGGATTCTTAATTGTAAAAATAGGGATATTATCATCAAACTCAGGTAAATGTGTGAAAGCAACTAAAACAGTGCTTGGTTATGGAATTCATTATTAGTTCAAGAAGGATTTTTGGAATATTAACCATGTGACAGACACAATGGTAGGTGCTAGGGTTGTATAGTTGAATAACACATGGATAATGCATAGTTCCTACTGTGTCCAAATTTACTATTAAATAAGTAGATAAATATTTAAGTAGATGATTTTCATACAATATGTCAAGTACAGTTGTAGTATAGGCAAAGAGAAAGGATCTTAGCTTAGTTTTCAAATGGGTCAAGGAAACATGAAAATGACTAATAAATATCATATTAAAGGATGAATAGAGAATGGGTTTGGAATAAGCCTTGGTGTATCAGGGCACAAGGAGAACGATTTAAGTGAGGGGAAAATGTGCATGAAGCTATATAATTATGTATCATTTGTAAGAGAAAAAGCAATTCTAAATGTCTAAGAGGTAGATTTAAAGAGACAGTGTTCTGGGAGATGAGATTGGGCGATAGGGAGAAGGCAAGTCACATATAGCAATCTATGTAATATTAGAGAGCTTGGATTTTATTCTGTCCATTGGTCCTTCTTACTTTTTCTCACTGAAGTACAGCTAACAACAGAGACTGCTATAATACTGCATTGATAATTCATCAATTAGCCTAAAATTTCATGTGAATTTTAGATTCTACTTCATTATGTACCTATTTGTAAGTATAGTAATACTTTAAAAATTACTTGCCTGTTAAATTACTTCCAAAAATATTTGAATAAGATTGGTGGTCTAGAAGGATGTGCCATGTTAATACTTTGAATTTCCCTTGGTACATCTCTGTATGTGTGGTAATAGGCATCCCTGGGCTTGAGAAGTATCACCTTAGGTTATGAGAACAATTTAAAGATAGTAGAAAAAGAGTGACATGCCCATATTTCTTCTTTAAATAGAATGTTCAGGGGCAAGAGGTTAGGATGAATTTGAAGGTAATGAGTGGAAACCATTAGATGACTACTGCAATAGCTCAAATGAATGTTAAAGAAATTAAGTTTCTATTCTCCTACAGAGACTGGGAGATAAGGGTGCTTCTTCCTTGATTATTACATTTCAAAAGGATGGCTCCTAGGGCCTTCAGAAACACATTCCTGGGTTGCAAAACTGTCAAAAAGTTTTCAAAAAATATATAGATGTGAAAGGGGCAGGAAGAGAATTCGCAATAATAAATTTTCTAATAGAAATGTTTTAAGAATTGGAAAGTAAGGGATGAGGTGGGGTATAGTCAGAAAAACGTCTGTTTGAAGTCTAGTCAAGCTGTGGGCAAAAATTTATGGCCTCTTTGTCAGTGCTAAAGATTACATTTTAAAGTTTACATGCAAAATCTTGCATATAAAATAGTAAGGGAAAGAGAAGAAAAAATAAAATCAAAATATAAATAAATATACATGCATAACAAGCAAAGAGAAAAGAACAGTGATTCCATGGGCGTGAACCCATTTATAACCCCTTTGGTTTGAAAGATTTACTTGATCTTTCAAGCAACACTGCTTGAAGCACTATCACAGCACATAATAAGAATGAACATTTTACAAAATATCACTGTCTACAGGTCTGCAAATGGTGGTGCTGGCAAAGCATTATGTTCGGGGAAGGTTAATCCATATTCAAAATATATGTGTCTACTTCAATGAAAATGAATCTCTGCCTCCTCTTACTGGAAAAGATCTAATATAATCAACTGCCACCAACTGGCTGACTGATTCTCCCCCAAACTCGGGGGAGAGTGGTTTTATCAAGTTTATGGTTAGCTCTACTGTTGTCAGAATAAATACTTAGCAGTAGTAGCATCTAGGTCAGATGTCATAAGAGAAAGTCCAACTTTTGAACCCAAGCATTGCCTCCATCCTTGTGATCAAGAACACTTTCTACATGGGCTCATTTACCTTGTCATGATGTAGCTAGGGATAAGGAGTGACTGTCATGCATGTAATTTTTGTCCACTAGACTAGTGAAAGCTTCCTTTGGTGAACATTCACATGGGACAAAGATATTTTCATAGTATTTGCCTATTCTTTAAGTATCTTCCATGTAATTCTTTCCAGACTTTGTCGCTGATCTTCCAACCCTGTTCTTTCCAAGTCTGTGATCATCCAACCAAACCATCAGAAATTACTTATGAGTCAACCATCTTCCGGTCAAAGTGGAAAACTGAAATCACTATTTGAATTCTGCCCATGGGGAGTATTTTCCTTTATTGCTGTCATTTACTGTCACTCTGGAGTCTATCTCTGTTACTGTACCCATCTACTTTATTTCTTCCTGTTTATGGAACTCTCTATGAGGCTATAGGTATCTGAGAGAGAAGAATAAATGTAGCATGAATCATTGCTTAAATGTTGCATGAGCAAGTGGCTCCCTTAAGAGTCTGAGCCACTTGCTCATGCAACTTTATCTTCTATACCTTTGTGAACCCAGTCTCTTTTATACTCTTTCTCTTTGATGATAAATTATTGTCAGACATGCCCAAACTTGTGATTTGGTCAGTCAGACATGAATTCTTGATAGGAAGCTCCGATTGCATGGTCAACTGGTGTCAGATAGGTAGGCTTTCTTAGTCTCTACCAATGCCAAGTAGCAGGCTAGAGCTGTTTTTTAAAAAGGAGAATAATGGGACATCTGGGTGGCTCAGCAGTTGAGCATTTGCTTTGGCTCAGAGTGTGATCCTGGAGTCCCGCATCGGGCTCCCTTTCCCTGTGTCTCTGCCTCTTTCTCTGTGTGTCTCTGTGTGTCTCTCATGAATAAATAAATAAATAAAATCTTAAAAAAAAATAAAAAGGAGAATAATAATCTCCTTTATTTATAATCTTTATTATTAAAGACAAATAGAGTTGCTCCAAGATTATGGTTTTTGGGATTCTCCTATTTGCACTTATAGAAGGCTCCATATAGCATTCTTATTTGCCAAAGACACATTAAATGCAATTAGATCTATCCATTCAGAAGGCTATAGTGTAAAAGCAGTTTTCACTGCAGTCTGGACTTGTTGCAGAACCTTTTCTTCCTCAAATTTGGCAAATTTACTGGTGACTTAGGAGATGGGCCAAAATAGCACATTCAGATGTGGTATCTGTTACCTCCCAAATCCATAAAAACTGACCATGTCTTGTACCTATTTTATCATGATAGGTGGTGGCAGATGCAGTAACTTATTTTTTTTTAAAGATTTTATTTATTCATTCATGAGAGACACAGAGAGAGAGAGAGAGGCAGAGACACAGGCAGAGGGAGAAGCCGCTCCATGCAGGAAGCCCAATGCCCTGGGACTCCAGGATCACTTCCCGCGCCAAAGGCAGGCAGGCGCTAAACCACTGAGCCACCCAGGGATCCCCACTTATTTTTTCACAGTAGCAAGGATACTATCACATTCCCATACCCCTAGAAATGTCAATGAAGTCACAGATCTATGAATTTTTGTGGGATTCTTTTCTGGATTGCATGAGTCCACTATCATTCAGATTTTGACTAAGACTCCATTTATTACATTACCACTATAAACTACCACTTTGACTTATGGGGCACAGTAGCATTTTGGGCCCCCAAGAAATTACCACAATTCACTATGTTTGGTAATCCCCAGAAAGTCTAGATATTTACTTTTCCCTATATGCTTAACTCCCTGCAATTCCCTTTGGAAAAGGTGCGAAGAAATAATTATATACCAGTGGGGTTGTTGCAGGGTCCTTTCACAAGATGAGATTCCTTTTCACTTCAGAGATTCTGTGTCTTTGAATGGCCTTTGTTATGGAGAATGAGTGAAAGGTCATGACTTAGCATTTGGTTGACTCAATTTAGGTTTTTGATTATCAGACCTAGGGATTTTTCTGTTACATGGTTCAGATTGTGTCCTTATAGACCTTCCATCTTTTTCATTCCTAGGAACACTGTGTCCTTGTCAGAGATCCCTGAATGCCAAAATATTTTGATTCCTGGCATACCTCTGCTGACCTTGATGGCAAACATGTTCATCTTGTTGGCAGCTAAGTGTTCCCACTTGGTTTCCGCCACTCTGGGAATCCTATCATCTTCATTGAAATCAGGAGCCCATCTCAACTGCTGTATTTTGCATTGTCATATCTGGCTAAGTAAAAGGAGGAATCAGAGATTTTCAAGGATAATGATGCTATCCTTAGTAATGCAGTTGACAATGCATAGTGAATGGAGTATCTTCTGGGTTGTCTTAGTGGGTGACTGTTATCAATCACACATTAATCCACTCCAAAATTCCCTGCTCTCTAAGCTTTGAATTCCTTACTGCTCATCAATCAAGAAAAGCACTAACCTCTTGTTTTCATTAAACATAGCCATTAAATCTTAGTTTCAGTCAACCATAAAGATATTAGAATTGTTTCTAGGTGTGTAAATCCAATTTATTACATTCAGATAATTTAGTAAATGCAAACATATAAATGAATTTTGCTTGATCTTGTGTTATAGTCCATCCTCCTACATATATTCCCCAGGGTTCTGCTAAAAAATATTAGCAAATTTTGTAATTCTTTGGAGTATAAACTATTTTTTCTTTGGTCATAGCATGTAACTGAAACTTGGAGCATACCCTTATAAGCTATCTGCCCAGATGAAGTTACCACAGTTTTCATGAAAAGGAAGAGTAGTCTCCTCAGGCACATAATGCTCACAAGTACAATTTGGGAAAAATGTGAATTTAATGATGCTTTGATCCTTCAACCCAACCAACTAAATTTAGAATTTAATTTTTCAACAATATCAATCCATAGAAGATATCTTTTGTTATTCTTGTTGTTTTCACCATAAATATCCTCAAGACTCAGGAGATTCTTTTCCATACTCTAGTCTTTGTAGTTACCATTAATGCAGATGACCATAGCAGCCACATGAACATCCAAGGCAATGAACATGATCATCCAAAGTTCCAGTTGGAACTTCATCATAAGCAAGTTCACTGATATCATCACTAATTGTGATGCCACTGCATGCCATGGATTACCAGTATATCTTTTGGCATTGACAAGTAGTTCAACACCACATTCAAATCTTTTTTTAAAGGATTTTATTTATTTATTAATGGGAGAGAGAAGCAGAAATGTAGGCAGAGAGAGAAGCAGGCTCCACGCAGGGAGCCTGATGTGGGACTTGATCCCGGGACTCCAGGATCATGGCTTGGGCCAAAGGCAAGCATTCAACCACTGAACCACCCAAGCATCCCACCACATTCAAATCTAAGGGGAGGACCAAATCTGCCCCCAAATCTCATTTTTGAGTGTTTGTCTCCTGGGACTACTTCTGGTATTACTTCCACATCAGATGATCCAGTCAAGACAAATGACACTAGTAATTTGGAGAGAGAAAATTTAATACAAAGAGTAATTAACAAAATTTAGTTAAAGATTTTTTTTTAAGATTTTATTTATTTATTCATGAGAGACACAGAGAGAGAGAGAGGCCAAGACACAGGCAGAGGGAGAAGCAGGCTCCATGCAGGGAGCCTGACATGGGACTCGATCCCAGGTCTCCAGAATCAGACCTTGGACTAAAGGTGGCACTAAACCACTGAGCCACCCTGGCTGCCCTAGTTAAAGATGTTAACAGAGAACTTTAAGTGGTATAGAACTAGCAAAAGCAAAAAGTAGCCACTTCCTTTAGGGCTTAGAGACAGCAAACAAGGAAAGACTAAGAATTTAGCAGATTTAGCTTACTCTAAGACTGAGATGCAAACCTTTTTGGACTGAGGCGGCTGAAACAGAAGAGTGAATCTTGCTAGTGGTAAACAAATTTGCCAGAGGTTGAAGATCAGAAGTGGTCTATAAGAGTGATCTGCCAAATGGCTGGAAACACTTGCCAGAGGTCACTGGCTTAAGCTGTATTAGAGGAGGTCATTGAGAGGATGTGACATCTGGTTGACCTGAAAGCTGGAATCAAGCAATCAAAGACTCCTCACCACATCCCCTATCTTTGGAATTTATGTTCAGCCTACCATTCCCACAGTGGGAACTGTTCCAAGGTCATAATCTTGAGAGAGTAAGGTGTTGTTGAGACCATATGGATGATATATATGACTAAACCCAGTTAAAGCCTTTATATAAACTTTTAAGATTCTGATAGACAGGTGCAATGATCTACTTGTCTTGTGGGTGCTCAAGATAAGATGCCTATGTGAGGGGCACCTGGGTGGCTCAGTGGTTGAGTGTCTGCCTTTGGCTCAGGTTGTTATCTCAGATTCCTGGGATCAAGTACTACATCAGGCTTCCTGCATGGAGCATGCTTCTCCCCTGCCTGTCTCTGCCTCTCTTTGTGTTTCTCATGAATAAATAAATAAATAAAATGTCTAAAAAAAGGAGAGAGACTTCTATGTGAGTTCCCTTACTTATTAAACCTGCTGCCTACCAATCTGGAGTGGCTTCTACTTTCTTCTCTCTCTCCTTGCCCTGCATGTACAGGGGCCAGTTTGTGAACCAACAAACTCATATGTAGGAATATCCAGGAGCATTGTTGGAGACATTTTCTGGAGAGTGCAGGCCATAGTTTTCTGTGGGACATGAAGATGAATACTACTGGGGCCACAAACACACACCAATCTGCTAGTGATGAAACAAAAAACTGCACAGTAGAATCTGGAAGTGAAATCCCTTGCTTTTATTATAGCTTTGCAGTGTCCCTCCATTACTCTCTATTAACAAAGCCTAACAATAAGCTGGCTGGCAAAGGAGAGTTGGGTTTACAGAGTCCAGATCTTGCATCATAAAGCAAGGAAAAGAAGGGTGAATTTGGAGCTGGGACCAGTAGATTGTAACTAGTGCAGATAAGATGACAAGTGGCATCTTGGGATTTGGGCATTGGGATTGTGGTGCCTATAGGACACTGAGGTAGAAAATTAGCAAATTTTTAGATATGATGTTCCAGAAATATTTCAGAATAATTGCTATCTGCCTAAGAGTGTTTGAGATCTTCAAGGAGAGAGAATGTAGGGTGAAGGCTAGTGGGCTAAAACAAGAGCTAGAAGAAACACCATTATTTGAAAATTGGTAAGAGAAGATGAGAAGCCCACAAAAAAGGTCTAGAAAAAGTCAGATTAGGATAATCAAGGGTGATAAGTTCATGGAAGCCTGAAAGGTAAATGTTCATAAAGGAGAGATGGAGCACCAGAATCAAATCAACTAGCAAGAAAAGACATGAATAAAGCAGTCTGAATTAAAATGAATCTATGTTTTTTATTTGGAGAGATATATGATTATTTTGAGAAGTTTGAAAAGAAAAAGACACGCAAGAAGCAAGCTGGGGACAGCTGAATGATCAAATGAAGTAATCTAACTTTTGCATGAGAAAAGCTTGAACATGTTTTAGCCTGCAGATGTCCTTTGCTTGGCTCACATTCATGTTCTTTTTAAAAAAATGTTACTTTGAATGTCTGAAATGGGGGCATGAATTCCCTATTATCTTTTATCCATCTTGTAACATTTATTTATATTACCTGCCTTACTCCGCAGGCATTTTAGAATACTGACATTTGCAATGCATGTTTCTTGAATTTGAAATAATGGACAAAAGGAGATTGTTAGTAATTCTTCTAGAAAGCAATTTATATCATAATGGATATAAAAAACGTGAGAACTAAAGAGGAGCTTTGAAATAGTTGATCTCCATGCCTTCATTTAATAGTTGTGTCTTAAAACAGTGTTGTTTTAAGAACAGCAAAGATAAATGACTTTTTCCGGATTACTTGGCCAGTAAATGGCAGATATATAGTTAAAACTGAACCTTTTATCTACTACACTCTCAAGAATATTGCCATAGTCTACAGACCACTTCCATTCCCATCCTGACACTTTCTTAATATCTAGTTGAAAAAGAAAAACACAAAACAGTGGGCCAAAGAGAAAGCTTATGAAAAATAAAACCATGCCCTTCAGGAATTGACTAGAATGTAATTTCACTGTTTTTCTTTTCAACCAAGAGATTTTTCCTATGTATTATCAAAAAAAAGTGAAAGCTCTGACTTGTAGTTTGCTAGCCCTGGGTTTTAAAGTCAGTGGTAGCAATGATTTCCACCATACCTTAGAGAATTTCCTGGTATATATATTCTTTGAGCCACTGAAACAGTGTGGTTAGTAGAAACAGCGTCTTTTAGTCAGTAAAATTGCCCCTCATCTTTCACTAACAGAGACGGAGTAATGTTGGCAAATTGCTTTGAGATCTTTAAATGCTAGTGGAAAGCAAAAGATCAGAAATCTCAATTTTCCTCTTCCATCTCCAAGGACTGCATTTTTTTTTCCAGTTTTTCAGTACATAGAAAACCAAGGAAATGAGTAACAAGTCACAGAAAAGTGAGAAGGCTTACCTTGCTTTTTTCCTCTAAAGATAGATAGATAGATGATAGATAGATTTATTTATTTATTTATTTATTTATTTATTTATTTATTTATTTATTTATTTATAACATGAGCAGGGAGCAGGGTAGGGAGGGGTAGAGGGAGAGAATCCTTAAAGCAGAATCCCCACTGAGCAAGGAGCCCGAAACGGGGCCCTGGGCTCCATTCTACAAACCCATGAGATCACAACCTGAGCTGAAACCAAGAATCAGATGCTTAACCAGCTGGGCCACCTGGGTACCCTGGCTTACATTGCTTTTGTAATAATTTTTATGAAGACAGGAAGAAAATGAAAAAATCTGTTACCAATTGGTGAACGACTGCTCTTTTGGACATGTCTCACTGAGATCCTGCTTGTCCCTTTACATAACTCATTTTTCATATGTAATGCAGAGACAGTAGAGCATGGTAGTTAACAGATTTCTACGGAAAGACAGATTTGGGTATAATATCAAGAGTTGTATCTTGCTATCAGTGAAAACTTGAGTGAGTGACAGTTTCTCTGGAGTTTCATTTCTATCATTATCACAAGAAGATTATTCATAATTTATGAGACCAGTATAAGAAATCAAGGCAAAATGCATATTAAGTGCTTAGCAAAGTGCTTCGTAGTTCATAAGCTATTAGCAAAAGTGAGTGATTATTTATTACCGCTACTACTATGGGAAATAATAATACTAGTAATAGTGAAAATAATAATATAGTCCTTATCATGCCACTATTTTGTATTCTGCCCATGAAAGAAAGTTAAAATTTAATAGTATGAATTCAGGGTCATGAAATTAGCCACTGTCAGTGCACAACACATACATGCACACACACACACACACACACACACACACAAACACACTTTATACTACAACTAGATTGGCTTGCTCATTCTTCCAAGCATGTCAAGTGGTTTTGTACCTCTGCAATAGTTGTTTCTACTCTTTTCTCCGCTTACTAAGAAAGCCCTTGTTCCTACTGCTATTTAAATGAAACTCTACTCTTCCATCAAAGCACCTCTTGTAGAAAGCATTTCCACTTTCCAAAATAGCAATTTTCTCCTTCATTCTTACCTGGGTCCACTGTTTGGAAGTCTGCCTCATTCATTAAATTTCAAGCCTTTAGGATCTTGGCCTGTGCCGTCTTTATCTGCACATCATACAAGCATTGAGGTGACACTTAACCATCTGTGAAAAGAGCAAGTAGCACTTCTCTCTGGATCAAGAGAGAATCTATTGAGAGATCTCTGCCTTACTAGCTGTTTACTGCCTCTTTGATTGTTTTCTTAGTTGACAGTGTGGCTGCTTATCTTTCCCACCTGGTTGTACTTTGGCAGCGGATGTGTTACTGTGTGACATATGACTATTCTCTGAGGACAAGATATGTTGGAAGTAGACTGCATGAGAAGAGGAGGAGAGAGGCAGCATGATATGAAAGCATCCAAGGCTTACAAAGCAGACTCTGTGTTTTAACTTGGGCATTTATTAGCCAGGTGACATTGAAAGTGTTCTTTGGCCTTCCTGAGCCTCTGTATCTCCACCTGGAAAAAAGAGAATAGTTATTTTTACATCATAGAATTCAGTAAAAGATTAAATAAGATAAAGTGTGAAGCAATTTGTGCAGATCTTGGCACTCAATACATTGTACCCAATGCAAAGTACTTTTCCCCTCTTTCCTCCTGAGAGGTGTCAGGATATAATTTATCACCAAAAGAATAGATTCTTGCCCATCTTATAGATAAGATATTCAAAACATGCAGTGTTTTTATGAATATAGGTCACTTGATAGTTAAAAAGGACCAAACGTACAGATGATAAACTGGAATTGATAGTGAACAGAGTGTTCATAAGGCATAAAAATAGCATTGAACAAGTGCTCATTAATCTCTTAATAATGTCAGTCACAGAACCAGAGATGAGTCAGATTAAGGTGTCAACCTTGTGATATGGTTCTTTTAACTTCTAAGTTCTTGGATTTCAAGTGACACAAAATCAATTGACGTCTGACAGCTGTTTGGTAAGCTATGTAAAATGAATTTGGTGAGTCAGCTGAGCTCCTAATGGCTAAGGTTTTCAAAGTGGCGGATGTGTCTGATAGGTCTGATTTGTCACCAGTTATTGCAGGCTATTCTAGCAATTTGGCTAAAATAGGATGGGGAGGATTCTATTACTGAGTAATGCTGGTCTGAGAAGGTTTTTCTTCTCTCAACAAAAATATTCGACCCTTGAATTATAAACTGCATTAACTATTAATAAGGTATGCATTTATATTACAAATAAGCATAACAGGATACCCTGATCCTTCTTGGGTTATATCCTTTCTGTTATTCTACATTAGGCATCTATAATACATCTTTTCCCAGAAACATACCTTCTTAGTTTTCAGAGTCCTCTTTTTGAGTCCTGCTGCTGATCAAATCATAGCTGGACAATTTCTCTTCCTTCCTAATCCATTCTAATTAAAGCAACAATTATCATTTCCCTAAATTATTTTAATCAGATTACTCCCTGCACAGGAAAGCATTGTAGCTCTTAATTAGCTCTTGAATCCAACTCTTCAGCATCTGCCCCAAGGCCTTCAACTCCTGTTGCTCATTTTCCTGGTTTTATTTCATCGTATACATGCATATTTAGATAGAATGAATCTTTGTTTCATCTAAGCACACCTAGTCACTTCTTTCTGAGTTTTCGGGCTTCGTTTTGTCCCTTTAAAAAATGCACTCTTCTTATGTTACTACACTAAGTTGTGTTGTCACCCTCCTTCAGGTTTTTTCCTTTTAAATTAGCCTTCTCTGATAAACTCTAATTCTCTTCTCTGATTACCTAGGTTCTGGTAAATCCCTTCATTTCAGCATTTTCTTAGCTTTCTGGGATTGAGTTCTATAGGACTGAGCACTTACTTTAAAAAGCTAAGCACTCAATAAATATTAGCTATACTATATAAGTGGTTTATATAAATTCATGTGTAATTATGTTAAATTATATAAATATAAATTGTATATAATGAATAGTATAAATTATGTATATTATGATAAATTATTATATATTAAATATCACAACATATAAATATATATTTACTGAATTATGTAAGTATAGTAATATATATTTATTCCAGGTTTTCTATCTTTAAGCACTTTGGACATATATTTAAAAAATGATCATAACTCTGTAAAGAAGGTGCTTTTCTTGTAGTCATTTTACTGATAATGAAAATGAGGCACAGAGAGGGGAAATAACATGCCAGAAGTCATTGGCTAGTAAAGACTGGGAGTGAGTGGATTCTCAAGCAGGCCATCTGGCTTCAAATATGTATTCTTCATCACCAGACTCTATGATAGCGGCATTAACTTACATTCATGTGTGTATTTTCTCTGTTGGAGGCTTAATGTCTTAGTATATTTGTTCGCTCAACTACCATATTTGCAGAACCCAGCAGTCAGAAACTTTACAGATCAGTCATAGACCTAGAAATACACTTTTCACAGAGGAGAATCTCAAAACATTGCTATCTAACCCACTAGCTAATATTTCAGGAGGTTTCGGGTTTTTTGTCATGAAATTTTGGACTAGGGTTTAATTTTTCATGTGGTTTTCTCCCAAGTTTACATCAGTCAAAAAGTTGGAGCTCTACAAAATTCTGAAGATAATATTTTATTTATTGACTGAACAATACATATTGGACATTGGGCCAATCAGTGGGAATAAACAGGGAATAAAATCATCCCATTTGATGAAACAATATCCCACTGGAGGAGATGGATATTAAAACAAAAAAGGCAAATATTTAGATTTTTGCTATGAAAATAGACTTAATTATAATCTTAATTGTAATTTTATTATAGTTTTCATCAGTGTTCGTAAGTAGGCATACAGGGAATTATGAGACTGCATAATTAAAAGATTTGACTTAGTGGAGAGAATCAGAAAAGTGTTCCTTGAGAAGGCTGCATTTAAGGCTTAGGATCCTTGGGAGCTGGCCAGGTAAAAGGGAGGTGGATGTGGAGTAGCACTGTGGACAAAACAACAGCATATGGACAGGTCCTAAAAGGATTAGGATTTGGAAACTAAAAAGATAAAAAAGAAGCCAGAATGGCTGTACTGCTACGGGTAACAGGAATGTAGAACAGGACGAGACTGGAGAGGTAGGACGGTACCAGAACACAGGGTTTGTGGATCTTGGTGGTATCTGTGTTTAGAGCCTTACAGTCCTTTTTCTGTGTTCTTGTATTTCCTTCATACAATCACTCCCCCAGCCCTCAGCGCCTCCCATGCCCTCTCTCTTTCCTTCTTTCCTCTCTCCATATCAGCTATTGTGAAATGACAAAACTTTCAGTAATGTTTGAGGAGGCTTGAAGTATAATACTGCCCATGAAACTTTGTATTATAATAAGCAGAACCTACCTTCTGTCCCAGCCAAACAAATGGTGATATAATCATTTTCTTTTATCCATTGACCAGTTAGCAGAAGAACAGATCTTTTGTAGGTGGTAATACTGACATCATACTGGTAGGCAGCCACCTACCTGCTAGTTTAAGCTTGGCAGTTATAAGAATTATTATTCTTTCTAGTTCTTGTCCTTTAGGTGTTTTATCTGTTTTCCATCATTGTGAGGGTGACGGGGCTGGGCGTGAGAAGGATATGAGTGGTGGCATGTAAAGGAGACTATTACAAAATTATTAATAGTATATGTGTGTGCATGTGTGTTAAGGAAAAAAGGCAATTCCACTCCAATAAATTTAGTATGTAATTCTTTAACTGCATGATCGGCCATTCTATTTCATAAATAAGGTAAAAACTTAAAAACAATCCTGAATTCTTCTGTGGTTTTTCACTTAAAGAGACACATCTTCTAGATCTTTCTTCACATGTCATGAATCATGTGGTGCTTGAACCTGCCACTTCAAACCTTGATTAATAATATGCCTAATTGCTTTCCTTTTGCTTCTCACAGCTGGTAGATGGAGTGTTGTAGATGTGACTGAACCACATTGACAGCATTTATGCTGCAAACAAACGGTATTACAGTTTGGATTTCTCCTCTTTGATCCAAACACCCTAAAGATAAAGCAGAATTCTGAAAATTTATCTTTGTTTCCACTCAGGTCTATGCTGCCTTTTAAATTTTTATGTGAGCAACTTGGGATTTGAGCCCATGTAAAGATGAATTTGAAGATTGTAGTTCGTTTCTGTACAGTTTGCATGATGAGTAACTTAGAAAAGACAAGCTTTGAGAGAGATCTTTAAGACATGCACTGCTTGCTTTGAGAAGAACATTCATTAGCCTTGTTACTCTTCCTGCTCTTTGGTCATGCAGGAATGTAGCTGCATATTCGGAGTGGACATTAATTCATAAGATTTTAAAATATGTATTTGGAGGTTTTTGCAGCTCCCAAACAATTTTAGTTTTCACTTTTGCTAGTGTTTGCCTTCAGCTGGGGATATAATTGCTGTGTTTTCATTAGTTAACGCCCACTTGCTATCAGTTCAGTGGCCTCTCAGATTGCAACGTGTGGGAGAAGGTATCTCCCACAAGGTGCACAGTATAAAGGAGAGGCAGATTCTATATCAGAGGAGAAGTCACGCTCTTCATAGGTAACACCGGCTGGGAGTATTGTTTTCTGTGGGAGATTTCAGTTGCACAAGTCCCATTAACCTGAATTGACATGGAGCAGATGGGTAGAGAAAGTGAACAATGAAAATTAACTTTCAAGGATGGTGTTTGCTAGGCAAAGGTTTTTACTTGGGGTTGAATAATGTTTAATAGCATCAGGAATATAGAAAAAAATTAAAATAATGGATTTTGGATTTTGAGGGTAATTTAGGGTATTTTTATCATTTTAATATTCAAATCATTTATTATTCATTTGATAATGTACTAATTTATGTGCTGGAGAAGTTAACAACACAAATAGCTTCTTGAACCCCCCTTCTTCCCTTCTTCCCTTCCATTCCTCTTTCTTCCTATCCTCTCTGGTTTCTGTTTTGATACACATGTGTATCAAAGGTTTTTCTATTATACCAAAGTTATAATACATATTCTTTAAGGTATCAAGTAGTTTTATAAAAATCTTCAATCTTGTGGTACCTGTGTGGCTAATTCAGTTAAGCATCCCCCTTCCTCTCAGGTCATGATCTCAGGGTCCTGGGATTGAGCCCCGCACTGGGATCCCTGCTCAGTGAAGAGGCTGCTGCTTCTCCTTCATCCTCTCCTGCTGTGATCTCTCTTGCTCTTTCACAAATAAATAAATAAAATATTAAAAAAAAAATTCAATCTCTTAGCTCTCAACCTTCCCACCCAACTTGTATACCTCTTCCCCTACCCAGGTAAGAAATACTTCTTTTGGCTACATTTTAAATATTTATTTAAAATATTTAGGGGTATTTTAATATGCTTCTGTTGACATCTGGATTCTCCATTAGGCTAGGTTTCTGTAATTTCCCATTACAGAAGATGGGAATATTCTTTTTCTTGTTTCTCACTCATTCTCATTCACCAGCCTCTGCTACACACCAAAGAATCCTGCCCATTCCTCTTTTCCCAATGTTGTTATTACCTTAATTTCAGTCAGATCCATTCCATGTTTATACCATTTTGATTATGTATGCACTAATTAGGGCTGAGCCATGCTCTTTCCTAGGATTATTATTTCTGTTCTCCTTATCTTTTCCCCCCTTGTAAATTAATAGTTGTCATTTTCATATCAAATGATTTCTATTTAGTTATCATTGTTTCTACCCCAAATCCTGTAAATGGCAGTATATTTAGATGACATAAAAATTAATCAGTTTCAAGTTATTGAAGATACCTTCCTGAGCTTTCTACTCTGGTTGCCTTGACACTGGGTGCATGGTGATTCTTCTGAGAACTCCCTGATCAGCATCCCAGGGCTGCTTCTCATCTTTATTCTGCTAAAGCCCTATTCATTGCATTCCATGTGTTCCTTCACTTCTTTAGAGCACAATCTCTATTAGCTATGAAAAAAGGGGGTGATGGGAGTTAAATTTTTCAAGAGCTAGCCTGTCTGAAATATTTTTATTTCATTCTCAGTTATAAAATTCAATATTAGACATAGTTTTCTTAGTTGTCTCTTGTAGGCTTCATTGTCTTCTTCTATTTTCCATAAATATTACATTTGGATACCTGATATTTTGCACAGAAGTGAGGATGGTGATAAAAATAGCCCATCACACAAGTTGTTGTGAGGATTTAATGAATTACTCTGAGTCGAGCATTTAGTCCTTGCATATAAGCTTTTAATAAGTCTTAATCTTTTATTTTTCATTTTCTCTATCTAGAACTCTTATTGTTCATGAGCAAGACCTCTAAATTTCTTTTCTTTAGTGTTTCTTTTTGCCTTTGTCTTTTTACCCAACTTTCTAGAATATTTCTTTACCTGTATCCCTTTGTCTTCTAACCTGTCTCTTGACTTTTTTCATTTTCAGTACCATACCTTAATTTCCAATACTGCGTGTGTGTATTTTATAATATCCTTTTTTCACATATCCCATATCTTAATTTTCTGAGGATCTTAGCTGTGATTTTATTTTTAATGTTTTGTTTCTTATGAACATTCTATGTTTCATCCAAATGTAAACTTATCTTTGCTTGTTTATTTTGGATGCTATGAGTACGGGATTTTTGCAGATACCTATTAAATCTTAGTTGTCTTCTCTTATTTAGAGGCCCATGTCATCCAACTAT
Source organism: Canis lupus baileyi (assembly GCF_048164855.1). Lineage (NCBI taxonomy): Eukaryota > Metazoa > Chordata > Mammalia > Carnivora > Canidae > Canis > Canis lupus. The sequence continues at coordinate 47,250,935 of NC_132860.1, forward strand.
TGGATACAAACCTTCGACAATCTCATGGGCACCTTAACAATGGTGCCTCCTTCCAAACCTGCTTCTCCTTAATCTTCTGTATCGCAGTAAATGACATTACTTACTCAGCCACTCAAGCTAAAACTTTAGAAATTATCTTAGGTTTCTCTTTTTATCATTGACATATAACATAGCCACAAACATGAGATTATAAAAACATATACTAACCCTCTTCTTATCTTTTCCAGTATGTTCCAACCACAGCAGACTTCCTTTAGGTCCTAAAAAATTCCACGTTTGTTTCCTCTAAGAATATTTTCCCTTTTGCTGGAATGGCCTTCTGGACTTTCACATAGATTGCTCCCTTTTACACTCAGTTCTTGACTAATTAGTGTCTCTTCAAAGAAGCCTCCCTTGGTGTTCCAAGTAAAGTCACGACCCACTGATTCTCTATCATATCCATTTATATGAATTCTGTATAAATTATCACTATCTGGTATTTCTGTGTTTACATTATTTGTTTCTACATTATTTTTGCTTATTGTTCACCTCTTATCAATTAATGCAAGCTCCATGAGTGCAGATACCTTGTCTGTGCACAACTATATTCCCAGTGGCACACAGATTTGCTGTAGACAACTAACTGTCTCTCTGCCATAACCCTCCACACACTGTCTTTGTGAAGAAGTCCTTGTTACAATTCACCTTAACTTTCTGAAGTCTCCCTTATCTTCCTTTATTTAACCTAGGGGTTGGCAATGGGCTATTAATTCTGGCAGAACCTGTTCCACAATCTAACCCAATGAAGGCCTAGTACCTTATTTTAGGATATGAAATATTGAATACCTTTGGCAATGTTCCTGGCCTTTGAAGCATCAATTGAAACTCCAAGATGGTGAGGAAAAGTCACATATAACACTGTTCCACTAATTTTAATTAAAGACTCTTTATGTGCTGGGTACAATATTGGGCATTTTGCTTATAATTTCTCATTTATCTCTCACAATAATTCCATTGAAGAAGGAGCCACCTCCATTTTACAGAGGAGAAAACTGTGGCCAAGAAATATTAAATAGACAACAGTCACACAAATAATGCTAAATCAGTCTGGATTTGAACCCAGGAGGCCTACTTTCAGAAACTATAGTCTTAATCACAGCACCATTCTGCCTGGTGAGTGGTAGGGAGAGTAAACATGAAGTTGTCTGCCTCTTTCACATCTTAGTCTCTTCTGAATTTCAAACCTGATGGTTTATCACATAGTGAGGTATCAAAGGAACGTTATACAAGCTGATTAATAATAGCAAGAGAAAAGCCTATGCTATGTAGGTAATCTACTTTAAGGAATGTGAAGATTCAGGCAGAAATGTGATCTGCCAGGTGAAATACAAAGTGCAATTACAAGATGCAGCTGGTGTCCAGTGAGAGAGAGAGGCAGAAAAGGAAAGGTGACTTATGGGGTAGAATGGAGAAACTTTCATCTTTCTTTCAACTTTAGATTTTTTGCTCAGCTGCAACAAAGGTGGGGTTCTTTCTGGTGCTGGAATGATGTTTCCAATTACTTAGGAGCAAAGGAGGGATACATTTAGTATAGAGAGGGAGCCAGGATATTTATCAGTTTGAATCTAAATAGAACAGAGGTGAGGAGAAACTCAGTCTCCACTGATTTTTGTTGCTTTTCTGATAATGACTATGAATATCATGTAAATGAAAGTATTTTGTCCTTGGGTTTCCAGTTATTTTAAATATTTTTTCTTTTATTTCTTTAATACCCCATTAACACTGTTTTAGATCATTGTATTTGTGCTTTTCTCCACCTTAGAACCCTCCAGCTTAAACCAGTTCAGCTATAACATAACTCCAGTCCCTGAATTTGTGTCCAACATGTCAGCTGCTAAGAATTGCCTTTTCTCCTAAAAGTAACCTTGTTACTGCTATATAGATTGGTCACACAAAGCTGCTGAGCAGATATATAGGTATTACTTTTGCTGACTAGACTCCAACTGAGAACTACTGTGATAATTAGTTTCCAGCAATATGCATCAACATAAATAAAGTAATATGTACAAATCCAGTTTCCCAACTGAAAAAAGATGACATGTAATGGTATACTTTGGTTTGTTGTATGGCCTGTGCTCCAAGGAGCTCATGATGACATTGCTTGCCCTCTCATGGGACAAGGCAGGCCACTGCTTTTCTTTGATGGCTGGGCACCTACCATGACCTCTGTCACTGTCTGCTGGATGATATTTTTCTCCTCTGCCTGATAAAACCAATTATTTTTTTTTTTTTGCCCAACAGTGTGTTGATTATGTCATTGTCATTGTTGCAGTCAAAGTTACATCAGTCTTGCTCTCTGTTAAATTTGTTTTGAAATCTTGGCGTTTGATTCCAAGGCCTTTCTGTTCTCTTCCCTCCTTTTTAACATTTTCTTCCTGTACTGTAATCGCATTTTGTTGTCTCTTTTGATATGAAAGTGTCTGCACTTGACATCCTTGTCAGAGTGTTTTTCTTTAATTCTAATACTTTATTGTATATGTCATGGTGATTGTACAATTGTGTCATAGTATTTGTCACATTCACAGTTTTGATGTTCAGTATTTGTCCTGTTACTGCCACAGATACAAGATAACCTTTTATCAAATACTTTTAGAGACTTCAGATAGACTGAAAGAATAGTAAAGCAGTTGTTTTTGTTACTCCTAAAATGTTCTGCAAACAATTCTATAAACAGAGAAAGAGGTTTCTTAAACTCATAGATTTCCCAGATCTGTTTATGAAAGTTGCCCATATTATTGCACTTTTTTCATGAGTTGTTCTCATGTCATGGTAAATAGCTAAATAAATTTTCCATAGTCTGATTTGAATTTGGTGGTTCTCTTGAATTGAAAGCCAGAACTTCATAGTGTGAACACTCACTGAGTAGAATTATTTTCTTATCTGTAGTCTCTTGTGAAGAAAATATTTCTCTGTGAGTCAATATGATTGTAGAAGTATGTGTAAGATGGTATAAGCATGAATGATATTTGGAGAATAGCAAAATTAAAAATTTTCTTTTTGTTCTAGAGTGTTATTTTGTAAATTGTTGAGAAACAAGAGGATAATCCACTCCTGAGAGTTAGATGTGATTTTGATAACACAGCTATGAGTTATGTTGTTTGTCCAGAATATAAAGTTAACAATGGCTAAGTATTAATGACTTTTCCTTTTCCCACACAAACTCAGCATCCTTTAGTTTTGAAGGCAATACTCTTTGAGCCCTCTAGGATTTATTTTACCCTTTAGTTCTTGTTGAAATGTCACAAATTCAAATTGGAGCTCCTTCCCTTGTGGCCAGTACTTACTATCCAAATTTGACCTCTGCAACCCTCTTCCCTTTGATCTTTTTATTTCAACCACGTATTTCTCCAAAAACTAGACTAGAATTTTAAACTCTTCTTTTAAAGTACTGAAATTGACAATTTTAATTTCTAATCATTTGGTTTACAGAGAAAACAGTGCAACTTTGGATTGGGGGATGGTTAGGGTAAGTGTCAAAGATTGTATCATTTAAATTCAGCTTTCCTGATTTCATCTCATTACATGGGATTTTTCTCGGCCCAAGGTGAGTCTTTCCATGCAGTTACTTAGGGATGAAAAGTAATAACAGAAGCAAACTGTCACTGAGTTTCTTCTCAGTGAGGGAAAACTCAGTAGTGTGAGTCATCAATCCTAGTAGTAGTGTCCAATTTCATCACAAAGATATACCCATCTGTGCTCATGTTACTGCAAGTATATTTCTCTCCTGTCTTTAGGAAGAAATTTTCAGTGATGAATAATGGGACAGAGTGGCTTCTGTTGCTATTTTAGTGCGTTAAAGCAATCACTTAGTGCTTATTATACTAATTAATTATCTCTCTGTCTATTTTGTGCAATTATTTGCTGTTACTTAGTGAGTAGATAATGAATTCCTGTTGGCAGAAGGAGGATAAAGGTAGAAATTTTTAAAGATCTGTAATCTTGGCTCAGGATTTGAATCTTGAGTGGGAAAGTTCAAAGCTGTCATTAGGATGCCATGTATTGGCATGAACTGATGTTGTGCTCATGGGTTCTTGAGCATCATTTCTGCTTGCCAAATTACTGAATTATGGCTGCCCAGTGTTTGAACTTGCAATGGACTGCCTGCTCTAATAGGTTTTTATCTTCATTATAAGTTGATATAACCAATAAGTTCAAATATGTAATTAGATGCAAGGCTCTTGAGTGGTTTACTAGAAGAAGGTAGATTTTAGGGAACAAATATGAGGCTATTAAGATATTGATAGAAGATTAGGACACTCACTATCAGAATTTTATAAATGATGCTAAAATGTCACTTGTTAATGAAACAGTATATTTAAATAAGCAAGTCATGGGGTGCATTTTTCCTTGACAGTTCATTATTCCACAAATTACATATTTCACTTGGCCTTGGTGATATAAAAGCTTGGTTACTTAGCAGCAGATTAAGAAATGGGTGATGAATATTTCAGAGATCTCAGGAACTCAGCCTCTCAGCAGTTCTTGTTGTTATCGATCCTAGCAACTTATTTCACAGCATGTCAGCAGACAAATACATTTTAGTAAACTTGATATATTAAGTAGGATACCATTTTTTATCAAGATTTATATGTTAAAGGCAATCAGTTGACACTCTTCTGTAATCAACTATGTGATTGGCCAAATTGAATATGTCAAAATAAGAGGAAATTTCCCTTAACATTTATATTTGTGCTGCTTGCTGTTTGTTACTCAGTTATTTACTAGAATCTGATACACGCACACATCCTCACCCACATAAATATATATAAATATCCTTAAGATTTAAAATCTTTTGAAGTTGTAAAATTTTAGAAAATTAAATTGTTTGGATTTAATTGGAAATTTGTCATAGATTATCTCGAATGGATTAATATGTCAGCTATGAATATGGTATCAGGGCAAGATAGAATAAAAGTATTAGTGGTGTTTACAACTGTGAAGCACTTACATTTTCCTGCTATAAATAGCTTAAATACCATATAAGACATTAAGTAATTTTATCCTTTCAGTTATGATCACTATATATTTCAAGCAATTTTTTTAAGATGTGAAAGGACAAGTGGAGTCAGAAAACAGTCTGCAATTGAATCATTATTTTGCTACACTCATTATTTGATTTTCAGGAAGTAACTGGCTGTACAATTACCTTTTCTCTCCTATTATATGGGGATAATAATATGTTTTATGATGCTGTTGTGTGGATTAAATTTAAGGAAACATTAGAAAGCATGTAGGTTTTTTGTTTAGCACTTAATAGGGTGCACTTAATACACTTAATATAGTATTAAGCACTTTGTACATGTGATCTTTAATCTTTAAGCAGTAACAAATATATATCATATTTATTGAGAACTTACTAAATGCCTTGCACAGTTGTAACTGTATTTATATGTAAGAACATATTTAATTTTTACCATTAATCTATAAATGACTTATATTAATTATACTTTATAGGCAATAATACTTATATCTAAGGTCAACATATTTTAATTTATTGACTTTATTATACTAGTCCTTAAAAGGTGCAGAATTATTTCATTTAAAAAACTCTGGTTTTCAATTATGACTTGTGTCATTGATTTCAAGAAGCAAGCCATTTTCAGAGATGTTGAAACGTGAAAACATGTGCACCCTTTAATTGATGGAATAATAATATATCTAGTGAGTGGGGGAACTCGGATTTAGAATCCAAGCAGTCTTCTTCCAGAGCTTTCCTACTTATTCCTACCACTATACTTTCATGCACAGAGTAAAGGTTCAACAGATACAAATTTACTCCTTAAAAAATGGATCAGGTCAACAAATATGCCAATCACTACATTTTTTTGACAGTTTTGATCTAGGTATTTAGGAGCCTTAGGAAGGTGAAAGAATGTAGAATCACATGAAAGATTTTCTAACTCTTTTCTTGACAAGTGTCACCGGATCTCTACTGAACACAGACATACCTGATATGCATGCATTTAATATTTGTAGAGGGAATGATAAGTTAATTGTGTCAAATTAAATGAACATAAAATATTTATAAATTCCCTTTTTCTTTTCACAGTCATTTTTTATTTTATAACATCAATATGTAAAAGGAAAAAAAAAACTCTTCTTATTGCATGTCCAAAAGCAAAACAAAACAAAACAGAAACCTTGAATGTCCTTTCCTGAATTAAAATTAGCATGTGAGTGATAGAAAGGGCATTTCTACAACATATTTCTTACATTTATGTATTCCATACTTTATATCGAACCACTAGAGACATTTCCCTTGAAACTCAAAACAGACATGAATTTCTCTTTCACCACTATTATTTTGCTATTGTTCAATAACTCATGGCAAATGCATTGGGTCATGACACAGAAAAAATAAAAACTACCATTATTGTAAAGGAAAATACATAGGCAAATACATTTATGTATGGTATAAAAGCCTTTAAAAAAGGAGAGGTAACTGAAAACTATTAGAAATATTAAGAACTCATTAAAAACACAGATATCAAATGTGTAAAAATAAATTTAACAGTAATTACTTTAGAATAGAAAAAGACTCATCAGTCTGTTAATAAACAACATATAAAATAACTGGAAAATATTTTTGAAGCTCTGTGTAGCTCAAAATAGCATTGAAAGACATAAGAATATAGATAATTTAGTGGGAAGATATATTTGGATGATGGAAAGATTCAATATTGCAATGTCCTTTCCCCTAAAATAACTTAGATGTTAATTAAATTCATAAGAAAAAAATGTTATAAATTCATGCATTTAACATAATTACATTTAAATACCAACAAAATTTATTTTCTTGAATTAAATGAAAGAATTCTGAAGTTCATATGGGAAAATAGACAAAGGAACTTTGAAGAAAGAAGAAGTAAGTAGGGAAAACCAGCATTTTAGATATTAAATCATATAATAAAGATACAATAATTAAAAGAGTGGTACCAGCATAGCAATGGACAAATTGAACAGTGGAATTAAATTTTAAAATTCATAAATATACCAAGATACATACAGAAATTTAATACATTTTACAACGGTGGATGAAAAAATAGGTTATTTAATAATTGTCATCTTGAACAAAATACAATATGATTCCTGTTTCTCATCATCCACATAAATAAAATCTCAGATGGATCAAAAACTTAAATATAAAAGAATCACAAAAGAATTAGAAGACATAAGATACTTAATAATCTTATAGCTGGCTAGGTTTATTTAAGTAAGATAAAAGCAGAGTCCAAAAAGGATAAGATTGGTAAATGTGAATTATTTAAGAATTTCAAACATTATTCTCATTACATAAAGCACCTTTATTAGAGATCAAAGAAAGTCTGGAAAATCGTGTTTCACTTAATACCATAGACAAAAGCGTAATTAATATATTTCAAGCTATTTCAATATTAATATATTTCAAATCAAGAGGGACGAGAACTTCAGCATAGAATTCCGATGGCATGGGATTTAACAGGTTTTATAAATAAATTCCATTTTAAACAAAAGAAAAGATGCTCAACCTCACCTGTAATGTTAGAAATACAAGGTAATATTGTTCACCTATGTGGCCAAATAGTATAAATTCTGGCAACACGCTCACTTGGTAAGGATATGAGAGTTATGGAATCTCAAGCATGCTGGTGAGAGTGCTAACTGATGTAAGCACATGGAGAGATATTTCACCATTTCTTTCAAGAGAAGAGATGTCTCTACCCTTTGTACCAACAATTCTACTCTAGGTATGCAATCTTCAGACTTACATGCATGGTTAGGATTTTGATTGCAGAATATTTTTTTATAAGAACAAAAGACTGTAAACAACCTAAGTATCCATTCATAGTGGGCTTGTTGAAGAGTTTCCATTTTAGGCTATCAAAAACAATTATTGTCTTTGTCCATTTGGGCTGCTTTAACAAAATACTGCAGTCTGGGTGGTTTATACAGTAATTTAAGGTAGAGGATGAAGGGATCTCTGTAAGACTTCTTTCATAAAGAAGTCTTAACCTACTAAGTTTCCACTCTCATGACCTAATCACCTTGCAAAGGTCCCACTCCTAATGTCATCACATTGGGGATTAGGATTTCAATATATGAGTTGAGGGGATGGCACACTAGCCTTCAGTTAATAGCAATTATATCTCTATGTATAGAAATAGATATAGATCTATCATCTATCATCTACACATTGACTGTCTATCATCTACCTATCCTATCTATCAGCTACCTACCTACTGATACGGTCAAATATCTAAGACATACGGTTGTAATGAAAAAGCACTACTTTAGTAGTGTGGACTACTGGTAGAGTATTTTCCATTTACTTTATATGGAAGTAATATTTTAGAAAGCATGGAATAAAAAAAAAAAGAAAGCATGGAATATTTCTGGAAGAATATATAAGCCATTGAATAAAGCATGTGCCTCTGGGGCAGGGAACATGGTTACTGAAAGACAAAGAAAGGAGGACATTTTGCTGTGTACCATTCAAACAATAAAAGAATGGTGGTTTATCATGAACTTGTATTCTCTATTTAAAAATATAAATAAAGGAAAAAAAAAAAAACGACCCGACAAAATCAAAATACTAACATACAATTTTATACCTCTGCATTTTCCAAGTTCTATGTAATGAGCATGAATATTAAATAGCTTAGCTTAGTTTTTTATAATACAGAACTAACTACATTCACAACATATGATTCACCACTTAGTTATACTTAGTTATGGGAAGTTGTGTAACTTGGAGCTTAAAGGAGCCCCAATTAGAACTCTTATAATATATTTCAATAGCATGATTTTCATTACACTCATCAAACTTTTAGATTATTAGCTTTATCTGTATTATCTATCCATAAGTATAGGCTTCAAGGCAGCAAGGATTATGTCTGTCCTGTTTATTGCTCAGTCCCTAATGTCCAATACAGTATTTGCTATAAAGTTGTAACAAACAAATATTTATTTAATATAATTGGATAAACACAGATAAGATGTTGGAAAATATCTCTAATTTTATGTCTTACAGAAATAATTTGCGCCTAATATAAACAATAGACTTGCAAACACAAATTGAAAATATTAAAAATCCTACATATACAATCTTAGAGGAATATTGCTTTTACTCACAGGACAAACTTAAATTTGGCATTCTGTATAAATGATTCATAGAAGTTGTTTGTCAGGGATCCCTGGGTGGTGCAGCGGTTTGGTGCCTGCCTTTGGCCCAGGGCGCGATTCTAGAGACCCGGGATCGAATCCCACGTTGGGCTCCCGGTGCATGGAGCCTGCTTCTCCCTCTGCCTGTGTCTCTGCCCCCCCACTTTGTGACTATCATAAATAAATAAAAATAAAAAAAAATCTTAAAAAAAAAAAAGAAGTTGCTTGTCATTCAGAGATAGAGCAGACTAGTTAGGTAAAGATTTTAGGGATTTATTAGTTTGTAAAATTGTACCAAAATTCTTTATTTTTAAAAAGTGTCCTAAGCAAATAAATTGACGTACAAACTTTATGCTGGAAAATCTATTCCTGAGAATGCTTTTGGTTTATTAAATGAAATAATAAGTTGCTTAGTAATAATTTTACTTGGATTATTTGAACTTTGGACAACACAAAATCAGTGCAGCATAAAGTTATGTAATTGCTTACAAGGAAGCTTAAGTCAAAAATAGTTTTCCAGGCAGAGGCTACTGATAATTGGAACATGTATTTCTTTGCTATGGAAAAGGGCATTTCCCTCCTTGTGATGTTATCTGAATTCCTAAATAATTGTAAATCTAGGAGTAAACATAGTACCATTCTTAAAGACTGGTACCTGTGTTGTTTGCCTCCCAGTTTGGTTTCTCTCCGGTGTGGAGTTGGGATTATATAGACTCTCTGGGCTCTGTGATGACTTCAGAGATTTCCTTCACTAAAACCCAAATTAAAGCTGGTGTCTTCAGAGTTGTAAGCATCACTATGGTCCTCAGAAACACATACCTTGGCATCTTCTGTCTCTCTTCCATTTGCATTTTCCATTATTCCAGACCCTTACTAATGAGTCCTATATTCTCAGCTGATGGAGGCCCTGGCCTCTGCCCAAATCTTATTTATATGTCTCTCTAAGGCTGAGTCTCATCTTGTATCTCTGGAATACTGCATTGCACCTCACTGGGTATGGACAGATATCCTTCCTTCCTCCATTAGCCACACCATTGAATGCATATTCAGTTTTATCTTGAATCTTTCCAGTAGCAAGAAGCTCATTAGTTCATAAAGCAGTTCACTCCACTGTTTACTATCTGTTTGGAAGTTCTTCATTTGGAATCAGATTCTGGCTCATAATTCTACCCCTTAGGATCACACAAAAACTGCCATTTATTCCTGAACTTACAGGGATTTAGAATAAATAAGTCCAATTCCTCAGCTATGTCTTCAGAGACATGGTCTGTAGAGATGCTTATAATCATTATTTGTCTATGCTCCAGCTTCTCGATGTTATTAAAATGTAGTTCTTGAACCTAAGCCAAATGATTCATTATTTAATAGAAATAGCTAACTTTTACTGAATGTCTAACATGTACTAGCTCTAGAGGGTTGAAGAGCTCTGTATCATTGAACTCATTAATGAAATTCTCCAATTGAGGAGAGAGGTTAGGTAGCTTGTCTAATGTCACACAGCTAGCAACTAGTAGAGCTGCAGATCTTTAATTTATCTACATTTATTTATTCCTACAATATATAACACCAAACCACCATAACTCAGGTGGACTGTTAAAATAGCCTCCTAACTGGTTCCCTCACTTCTATTTTGTTCTCCTTTGATTTACCTTATTTAAAACACTATTTGTTATAGGGGCACTTGGGTGGCTCAGTCAAACATCAGTCTTGATATGGGCTCAGGTCATAATCTCAGGGTCATTAGATTGAGCTCCCCTTTGCAGCACAGAGTCTGCTTATCCCTCCCCTCCCCCTGCAAGCATACTCTCTAAATAAATAAATAAATAAATAAATAAATAAATAAAATCTTTAAAAAATATAGAATGGAATATTACTTTGCAACTTTAAAAAATAAGGATTAATCTACATCATCATCATCATCATTGCCATCAGAGGCGCCTGGATGACTCAGTCAGGCCACTGACTCTTGATTTTGGCTCAGGTCAAGATCTCGGTGTGGTAAGATTGAGCCCTTGCTGGGCATAGAATCTACTTAAAATTCCCTTTATCTCCCTTTCCCTCTGTCCCTCCTTGCCTCCCCTTGCTCATGCTCTTTCTCAAAATAAAATAAGATAATCTTTATTATAAAATATAAATACAAAGAATGAACTCCTAGATATAGATTTAATGAAAGCCATAAAATAAACCTCATTTTCATGACCTTTGAAGACGTTGGTATGCTCCACCCCATTTTTTTCTCCTTCCTATCCCACCAGAAGTAACTAATACTCTGAATTTTGTGTTAATCATCCCTTTGCCTTTTCAAAAATAGTTTCACCTCACATATGTGTATCTTGAAGTAGTGTCTTTTAAGTTTTATTGTTTTTATATAAAAGGAGGCCTACTTTGAAATTTTTGTGACTTGCTCTTTTAATAACATTAATTTATTCATGATGATACTTTTATCTATAGTTATTCATTTCTAATGATGAGTAATATTCCAATTGTGTCGATATGTTATAGCTTTTAGAATCCCTTTTCTTGATATTTAGTTTGCGTTCTTTTATTTCTGCTTTTGTTTTCATTTTGCTGTTACAAAATAATTGTCATGGAATCTTCCTGTTTATATCTACTATTGAACATGTACATGTGTGCTATTTCAGAACTACCACATTATAATGAATTAAAGAGAATAAGTACGACAATAGCAAACTATCAACGAACTGTACAACAGAGCACCTTAAAATATTAGTGACTTAATGCTGGTCTTTGTGAGATTAGCTTATTTATTCTGCTTATCTGTCTCAAGCTAAACTGATCTCTCCCGGATTATCACGTTAACCATCAATTTGTGACTAGGCTGGGCCTGAATGAACCAGAATAATGTTACCAGGGCAAATTCAGCTCTGTCTGCATCATCTCTCATCCTGAGAAGGCTAGCTTGGGCTTGTTCTGATACTTACTCTTATTCAGCTTCAGGGTTCCTAAAAGAGAAAGTAGAAACACTGTGAGTCCTTTTTAATTCTAGCCTTGGAAAAGGTACACCATCACTTTTGCCATATTCCTTTGGCTAAAGTAAATCTCAAGTCCAGCCTAGATTTTAGGAATAGAGACAGACTCTTGCTAAGTAGAGCTGCAAAGACTCATTGCAAAAAGCAAGAGTCCCAGAGAGGGGTGCTCAATTGCACCACACTGTGATCAGTATATCACACTGAGTGTTTGGGAGGATGAATTGTAGTGGCAGCTCTCCTACCCTGCTGGCACTAATGTGACTGATACAACTGCTTTGACAATGAATTTTGCATTAGATAGTAAATTCCAGGATTCTTTTCTGTTGCTCCACGCCTACATGTTTTTCAGGGGCAGACCATCTAGGGAGGACAGCCAGGGAAGCCTGTGACTGTTCTCTGCTATACCTGTGCCTGGATAGGTGCATACCTAATTCAGGGATGCAGAGTCATCTGCTAGCAAGCCATCTGTCCCCATTTATCAGGAATATCAGACAGAGAGCTGACATATTGACCTCGATCTGCCTTACTCTTTATCTATTTCTCTACTATTTTATAACAAGGGCTAGGAAAAGCATTATTATTAATTGATCTTCTTCAAATCAGAGCAGTACATTGTCTTTATGTCTAAAAAATAAACATTTTTTTCCTTCAAAATCAGTCATCATGTCAGTATAATTCAGCACAGTACTTCCAGTACTCAGAACCATGTCACGACACTCCATAAGTGATTATTGGACTGACTCAATAAATGAACAAATAAAAGACTTTTCCTTTTAAAAGAACTAAGAAAGCAAACCATCAAAGTGAAGCATAGTCTCATTCTTTAGTTTTCTGAGATATTTTTGTCTCTGACCCATTTTATTTTTATACTATTCTATAATCAGCACCTTTGGCTCATGTTCACATGGTGTGGTCTTTCACACCATGACACTGAATAATCACTATCCACTGGTAGATATCACCTCTTTCTGGATTGTCCTGTAATGGTGACCTCTATAAAGACAGAGGCAGCAAAATGAATTAGCAATCCTGCCTACTTAGCGTCTCAGCAGTGGGCAGTTGGTTTCAAGTTTTTGGCACCCCTAGCATTTTTCTTTCATATGATTCATATAGTAGGATCTACTGAGAGCAGTCACATTAACAAGGGCATTTATAAAATCACTCTTCTTAAAACCCTGTAAGGTAAAAGAGCAGATTTTATTTCTTTTAGAGGGAAGAAATTGGTGCTAGGCACCTTTTCCCAGAGAATGTTACTGATTTATGGGATTCTAGAAAATTACATATTTTTCACCTTTTTATTTTGGAGACTTTCATGTATATAGTAAAGTAGAGGCAGTAAACATGACATACCATCATCCTGTTGGAACAGGAAACAAGTGGATTAACGTTGGAGTGATGCGACACAGGCAATCAAAAGGCTGAGAGTGTAGGTTCTGATATTGTTGCTCCATCTTTCTTAGAATGTGGTGGGGATAGAGATCAGAGTCAGATTTAACAACAACCCTGTGGGATTTTATTATTATTTCTTGTTATCATTTTATCTATGAGGACACAGAAGCGAGGAGAGATGGAGTAATTGACACAAGATCACAGACCTGGTAAGTGGAGGAGGCAAACTGCACAGGTTTTTCTGAGTGCTGAGGTCAGAATTCCACCCTTATCCCACTCAGTTTCACTCCCCTCCTCAGCATGTCTGCTTCCATCCCAATTGCTTCTTACTTGGAACTGTGGATCCCCTCTTTTATGGGGAACATACACTTTGAAATCCTCAAGTTCTCTCCTTCCTTTTTGTTATATTTACTTCTCAAGGGATGAAAATCCCTTGCCCCCGTCTTCTAGAACCCATACATTAATGTTTGCTTTTTGTCTCCTTCTGGGTCACTCTTGCCACACTGCCTAGTTATTATCTATTGAATGTCATTCCTCTGCCTGTGGTGTCTTTTACCCTTTTTATAGTTTCTTTCTTGTTCTTCCTCTGTCATTAACCTTTAGCATTTGTTGATAATTCTTAAACCCTTTAATCTCACAATGATACAAAATCCTCAGGGCTATGTTCACCACTACTTCATATTTGGCAACTCACTATCATTGCCACTGAGGGTGGAACACAGGTTAGTGATAATACCAACTTTAAAATTAGATAGACCTAAATTAGAAAATGTGGCTAACTAGCTATATGGGCCTTTGGTAAGTTGTCCTCTGTAAACCTTTGTTTATTCATATGTAAGATTTCCTTAGGGTATCTTTATAATGAAGTCATTACTAGAACTAAGTGAGAAATTATCTGCGAAGAGTATCGCCCGAAGCTTGGCATATTGTGTAAATCCTTAGTAAATGCTGGCACTAACAACGTGTGTGCATGTATTCTTCACTCCTTAGAGTCACTCAACCTTTAAAATCTATGATCATTCCCTTTATGACCACTTCTATGCCTCTCACTTCTATCATTTACTCACTATAAATGAATAGCTATATTTAACCCCCACAGAACTTTTTTGTTATTGTTTCAACTTATTACTACTTCTGGATTCAACTGCCTCTCTCTCCACTGTAAACCATCTACATAATGTACTTGCTAACAAGTACCATTAAATCCCTTATAATCTTCTATGCCTAGAAATTTCTCAGTCCTACAGTCATCTTTCTTTTAGCCTATGTTTCTTAGCTTATATATCTTTGAAAAGCCATATTTTTAAAATGAATCTCTACATATTCATGCTATTTAACTTCATCTGGTCCATTGATATCTAGAAATATTTTATTCATTTAATAAATAAATTGATTCCAAGTAAATTGATTTGGATATAATTTCTTTAAATTATTTTTCTCAAGTCACAACATCACTTTAGTGAGACTATCACGGCTACTAAATGAAAATACCATTTACTTCTTTGTGGCTTTTTTTAAGAGCACATCCCTCCTATTTTAACTTCTACCTGGTTATTAAAATATTAAGTATGGTGCTCCTAGGTTGTGGAGTCATTTTTCCTATTAGACATTTCTGAAACAAAGGAAACAATTGCAACTACTGGCCTAAACTATGGGAAATTTCTTTTTTTGACTGAAAGTGTACTGACTACCACAGGAATATCTTATGTATCTATAATGTTAGACTACTAGCTTCTGGTGAGTATAAATCCTGCCAAAGACAACTGCTCTAATTTACAGCTATTGTTGCATAAGTATCTATGGTCCTTTACCTGGTAGTGTCTTTTATTTCCACCAGACTATAAGAGAATTTATAATCCCTTCCTTGCTGTTTTTCTTTCTTCTTTGTTTCTTTCATTAACATTTATTATGCCACCACTACTGTGTTCCCTATTATTGTGTTGGCCACTGCAGGGCATAAATATACGCCATCTCTAATTTCATATGCCTTATTATTCCACTCTTATAATTTTTTGATATGTCATTCATATGTTTCCTTCCTATATTTAAAATAATGGTTAGTTCTACTTAAAATCAACCTCATCTCATCTTCTTGCTTAGAAAAAAAGGAAATCTAAGCTAGATCTTAAGCCACATTGCCCGCCTTGGTCATTTCACAATTCTAGACCAAATTAGACTTCTCTGCTGTTGGAATTTAAAGGTATACTTTCTCCAATTACAGAGTTGGAGATCAACTTAGTTTCTAAAGTTTGAGAATATAAAAAAAAATATTTCAATGATATAATCCAGATGTCATCTAAATATTATTTTCTCATCTTTAAATTTTGTTAAAACTTAAATTGAAGGAAAAGAGACCAGATCTTGATTGCTCTTGAGAGATACATAAGTCAGGAAATGGGCTGTTGTGAAATGTTCCTACAAGGTCACCTACAGGAAAGCCCAGTCTATAGAGGATGCTGCTTTTTATTTATGGAACCAGTGAGCTGCTTGTAAAAGACTGGCTGGAAAAAAAGGCTTTTTAAAAGAAAATGCTATCTCCTTCTTTGGCTGGAAGGAAAGCAGCTTTAGCTTACCTTCATTTTGCTCTGGGACTGCCACATCTGCAGCTGAGATGTTCCTGAGTCTCTGATGAAAAAATAGGCAGATGGAAATTCTAACCTTTATAAAGGGTACACCACATCAAAACAGGTGGGAACTTAATCAATGAAAAGATAAGCCATTTACTCAATGGTCTCGTTTCCTTGAACAAGATGGTCTTTTGCATACAGGCATGCAAAAGTAATTTTCCTGTATTTCTTTGGTTATTTTTAGGTCAAATCTAAAAACAAATAGAGAAGCCATTGTCCAAAATGTCAGTGGATATCTGCCTTCAATTAGTACTAATACATAAGTGAGTTTTTAAGAAGAAAAAAAAAGCCCTCTTATAAGAAAGATGCTTTCATAGTAAAGCCTGAATATACATTCCTAACAATTTTAGTAGAAAACAGAGCTCCCTGCAGTGAAACTTTATGTTTTGCAAGGTCCTTACCTTCTTAATACTTTAAAAAATTAGAGAATACATCTTTAATCAGAAAATTTTCAGGTCATTATACCTGCATATGAGGTGTTAACAGAAAAAAATCTTAATAAAAAAATTAATGTCTATTTCTAAGAAACACATTAGGCAGAGTATACTCATCCATCTCAAGTTTTTAAATGGGTGTTTTGAATTCCGAGTCTCAGGGGGACTTAAACAATTATTAACCAAAAGAATGTTGACATATCTAAACAATGGTGAGGGCAATGGGGATAAAAACAGGTAATCAGGACTACCAGGCAGTGTTCTGGATTTGGATGTGCTCTTGAGAGATGGTTCTATCTCAGGTGAAAGTACAACACTGTAAACACCACTGAGGGGAGAGCACATCTTGCAAAACTAGCACAGTGCCTGGCACAAATGCATATGAAATACATATTTGTTGAACGGATGAATGAGTGAATGAATGACCTGGAGTAGAGTAATTTTATTTTGATTTGATGAAATTCCTTAGTCTCTGGGATAAGCATGGACCTTCCAGAGCTAACAGCTCCACTCAGGATGTCACAGTATGGGAGGACGAGCTCTGAATTGTTTGTCCCCAAGGACTCAAATGCTTTATGCTTTTTTCCTGTCACCTACAAAAATTATTTTTATGTTTACATTAAGTAGTCTGGACTTTCTTGGAAAGTCTTTCCTACAGTCTACTCTCTAACAGAATTCTGTTGGTTTAAACTCTGGAAGAGCTTAAATATATTTTTTCTTTACCTTTCTCATCCCTGACATAAAACATGTGATTAATACATGTTTTTTGAATCAAGGAGTGAATGGATTAGAGAACATCATAAACCAAACTCAGGCATTCACTGAAAAGCTTGAAGAAGACTTGAAGCTGTGCACAAATGCAACATTTTCCTACTTCACAGTTTTGTTCTTTGTGTGCTGAAGATCAAGACAGAAGAGGCTATTCCTGCCTTTTTTGTCCTTTACAGCTCCCACAAGTGCCTGTTTGATAATCTTATTTGTATGTCTTATTGCCACTGCAAACACATTTAAAACAAATTTACCATCTCCCTCACTAAATCTCTCTTTACAACTTCCCTTTTAGTTAATAATGTCATGATTTTTCAGGTGATACATCTGCCAAACTGCAAGTCAAATTTGACCACTGTTCCTAGAAAAATCAATTGCCAAATTCTTTAACATACTTTTCACATCCATTCCTTCCTTTTTATCCCAACTGCCCGTTACCCAAGTCTAGGTACTTCTATTGCAATCCTAGATCATTGAAATCTCTGCCTTCAATATTTCAGAAGCTCAAGCTCACCCTTGGTTCAACTATGGGACAGTTTTAGTAACCTTATGCGCTTGGGTATATACATACCTTTGGCATTTAAAGCAATTTAAAATCTGAGTTAGCAACTTTCTTTCTTATGTCTCCAATTATTGCCCCAAAGGAACTTTTTGCCCCATTCATACCTGACCATGAACAGTTTTGACTTCAGACCTAGGATCCACTGTCTCTCAGGAATAATACTCTACCATCATACTGCTGCCCAATTAAGCACTTCAGTTTGACTACTTATAGCTGCATTATGGAAAATGAGTACAAATACTCTAATGCAAATGCAGCCACAATTTATTGTAACACAATTTGAGCAAGAAGCTAATAACAAGGGAAATGACTAATACTTGAATAATTTGCTGCCTATACAAAGAACACAATAATTGGCTCTGAGACTGGGGGAAAAAGATCACAAAAATCTTTTATAACATTCCTAATTGTGCCCAAATTGAAATCAAGGAGTTTATGGCTTAAAAAAGGAGCAAAATTCAACAGTCCTGTCTTTTGTGGAAGATAGACTGGGGTGGGAGTCAGGCTGCACATATCAGCTTTTTGGCGTGTGATAAAGAATACTATAAATGTATTTACTGAATTATAACCTATTTCTGATATTTATTTATTTATTATTTATTTTTTATTTCTGATATTTACAAAGGAGAACATCTCTTATTTGCAAGGAAAATTTAGCAAAACTTTCAAAGATTCCTTTCAGGAGGATCTGAGGGAATTTTCTCCAAATGTTCAAGAAGGTGTTATTTAGAGTTCATCATCGTTCTTCTCTAACACAACTAGGACTGCTTCAGGGAAAAAATGTTTTTGGAGGAAAGTCTGATTTTGCCATGATTGTAGATCAAGGTCACAAACAAAATGTATCTACATGAAGAATCCCATTAAACTGAAAAATTACCATGTTGTGCTCCAATATAAATTAGTGTATCTAGAGTATATTTTATTACTGTGCTTTTCAGTGAAAAAATGCAGAGGATATCTTCACTGCTGACCCATTTCTAATTTCACATTCATTTGCTTATGAAAAATCAAAATTAGCTCTGAGGTGTATTTTATAAGTATTTTAATTGAAGTTAAATACAAAAGCAAGACCAGTAGGGATTATTTAATGGAATATCAAATGGACTCAAACATTGTCACTAAAAGAAAAGGGGAATAGGTAAGTTGTAAAAATATTTTAAGGTTTTACAAAATAAGGAAAAAATATTTTCACTATTGTAGAAGCTTCATTGTTCAGGGTACTTAAAACTAAATAATGACAATGACAGAAAAGGAGAATATTTAACAAACACATAGAAATTTGACAAATATATTTTGAATTTTAAAATATGCATTTTAGTCTGACCCATTTAAAAGTTAATGTTTTGAGTTACAGCATTTGATGAGGTCAAAAATGTAATCAGTCAACTGAAAAGAAGAATCAATAAAAGGCTCATTTAGTCCCCATTTTAGCATTTCCTTTTGTAGAATTAATATCTATAATGGAGATGCTCTTTATCATCTTCCAGTCACTATATCTTGTAAATGTCAGCTAAATTATAGAAAGTTGGAACAGAGGCTTGATAAATTTAGTTAGATAGGCTAGACTAGAACAGCAATTTGGGAAATTTGACACGTCCATTTGAGAAATGTAGATTTAGGAGGAAAACTTATTGGCAGGTTTGGGGATGACTTCTATTCATACCAGTAGAATGAGATATCTGGAAAGTAGATTTATAGAGCTGGTCATTAGCCTTAGCAGACTATTGGTGGTAGGGCTATCTGACAAAAATACAACAGTTATTAAAGAATGGCCATCATAACAGGGAGCCTGAAAGCAAGAAATATTCCAAAGTGGAATCAGAAAGCATTCTGACCAACATCAAAAAATTTTGATAGCAGAGATAATGTCATCTACATCCTATGGTGTCTTACAAATCCATACTACAAAGATCTCTACATAGTTTTGTGTGTTACTTATAATAATAAAAACAAAAACAAGCAGCTAAATTCCATATGCAGATATTTATCTATGTAACACATGTGGTTTACAAGAATTAGTTAATATCTAATGGCACGTTGTTAAGTTCATTATTAAAAATAGAGTAAATCAACATTTGAGTAGTTCTCTTATGATTTGTTTTTGCTAACTTCCTTCAGATATGATGAAATCACCATTGTTTCTCCTTTGCTTTATTTTTATTGTTACTATATCTATTATTATTATTATCATCATCATCTACATCACCATCATCATCATTATAACCTTCAAAATGTGTTTTCTTTTTTTAAATATTTTTTATTGGAGTTTTGTATGCCAACATATAGCATAACACCCAGTGCTCATCCCATCAAGTGCCCGCCTCAGTGCCTGTCACCCAGTCACCCCAACCCCCTGCCCACCTCCCTTTCCACCACCGCTTGTTTGTTTCCCAGAGTTAGGTGTCGCTCATGTTCCATCACCCTCACTGATATTCCCCACTCATTTCTCTCCTTTCCCTTTTATTCCCTTTTACTATTTTTTATATTCCCCAAATGCATGAGACCATGTAATGATTGTCCTGCTCCCATTGACTTACTTCACTCAGCATAATACCCTCCAGGTCCATCCACTTTGAAGCAAATGGTGGGTATTTGTCGTTTCTAATGGCTGAGGAATATTCCATTGTATACATAGACCACAGCTTCTTTATCCATTCATCTGTCGATGGACACCGAGTCTCGTCCACGGTTTGGCTATTGGGGACATTGCTGCTAGAAACATCGGGGTGCAAGTGTCCTGCTGTTTCACTGCATCTGTATCTTTGGGGTAAATCCCCAGCAGTGCAATTGCTGGGTCATAGGGCATTTCTATTTTTAACTCTTTGAGGAACCTCCACACAGTTTTCCAGAGTGGCTGCACCAGTTCACCTTCCTACCAACAGTGCAAGAGGGTTCCCCTTTCTCCACACCCCCTCCAACGTTTGCTGTTTCCTGTCTTGTTAATTGTCACTATTCTCACTGGTGTGAGGTGGTATATCATTATGGTTTTGATTTGTATTTCCCTAATGACAAGTGATGTGAGGCATTTTCTCATATGCTTGTTGGCCATATCTATGTCTTGCTCTGTGAGATTTCTCTTCATGTCTTTTGCCCATTTCATGATTGGATTGTTTGTTTCTTGGGTGTTGAGCTTAATAAGTTCTTTATAGATCTTGGATACTAGCCCTTTACCTGATAGGTCATTTGCAAATATCTTCTCCCATTCTGTAGGTTGTCTTTTAGTTTTGTTGACTGTTTCTTTTGCTGTGCAGAAGCTTTTTATCTTGAATAAGCCCCAGTAATTCATTTTTGCTTTTGTTTCCCTTGCTTTCATAGATGTATCTTTCAAGAAGTTGCTGTGGCCAAGTTCTAAAAGGGTGTTGCCTGTGTTCTCCTCTAGGATTTTGATGGATAGTGGATAGCCTTTCCTGTTTTGTCGAATATTAGTTAACCATAGAGTTGAGGGCCTATTTCTGGATTCTCTGTTCTGTTCCATTGATCTATGTGTCTGTTTTTGTGCCAGTACCACACTGTCTTGATGATCACAGCTTTGTAGTACAACCTGAAATCTGGCATTGTGATGCCCCCGGCTCTGGTTTTCTTTTTTAATATTCCCCTGGCTACTCGGGGTCTTTTCTGATTTCACACAAATCTTTAGATAATTTGTTCCAACTTTCTGAAGAAAGTCCATGGTATGTTGATAGGAGTTGCATTAAATGTGTACAGTGCCCTGCGTAGCATTGGCATTTTCACAATATTAATTCTTCCAATCCATGAGCATGGAATATTTTTCCATGTCTTTAGATCTTCCTCAATTTCTTTCAGAAGTGTTCTGTCTTTTTTAGGGTATAGATCCCTTACCTCTTTGGTTAGGTTTATTCCTAAGTATCTTATGCTTTTGGGTGCAATTGTAAATGGGATTGACTCCTTAATTTCTCTTTCTTCAGTCTTATTGTTAGTGTAGAGAAATGCCACTGATTTCTGGGCATTGGTTTTGTATCCTGCCACACTGCCGAATTGTTGCTGTATGAGTTCAAGCAATCTTGGGGTGGAGTCTTTGGGTTTTCTATGTACAGTGTCATGTCATCTGAGAAGAGGGAGAGTTTGGCTTTTTCTTTGCCAATTTGAATGCCTTTTATTTCTTTTTGTTGCCTGATTGCTGAAGCTAAGACTTCTAGTACTATGTTGAATAGCAGTGGTGAGAGTGAACATCCCTGTCGTGTTCCTGATCTTAGGGGATCTTAGTGTTCCCCATTGAGAATGATATTTGCTGTGGGCTTTTCGTAGATGGCTTTAAAGATGCTGAGGAATGTTCCCTGTATTCGTACACTCTGAAGAGTTTTTATCTGTGATGGATGCTGGATTTTGTCAAATGCTTTCTCTGCATCTATTGAGAGGATCTATGATTTTTGTTTTTTCTCTTGTTGATATGATCTATCGCATTGGCTGCTTTATGAGTGTTGAACCAGTCTTGCATACTGGGGATAAATCCCACTTGGTCATGGTGAATAATCTTCTTAATGTACTGTTGGATCCTATTGGCTCATATCTTGATGAGAATTTTTGCATCTGTGTTCATCAGGGATATTGGTCTATAATTCTCCTTTTTGGTGGGGTCTTTGTCTGGTTTTGGAATTAAGGTGAAGCTGGCCTCATAGAACGAGTTTGAAAGTATTCCATCTCTTTCTATCTTTCCGAACAGCTTTAGTAGAAGAGGTATTGTTTCTTCTTTAAACGTTTGCTAGAATTCCCCTGGGAAGCCATCTGGCCCTGGACTTTTGTGTCTGGGGAGGTTTTTGATGACTGCTTCAATTTCCTCCCTGGTTATCAGCCTGTTCAGGTTTTTCTGTTTCTTCCTGTTCCAGTTTTGGTAGTTTGTGGTTTTCCAGAATTGCATCCATTTCTTCTAGAATGCCTAATTTATTGGCATATAGCTGTTCATATTATGTTTTTAAAACCATTTGTATTTCCTTGCTATTGGTTGTGATCTCTCTTTTTTCATTTGTGATTTTATTAATTAGAGTCTTTTCTCTCTCATTTTTAATAAGGCTGGCTAATGGTTTATCTATATTATTAATTCTTTCAAAGAACCAACTCCTGGTTTTGTTGATCTGTTCTACAGTTCTTCTGGTCTTGATATCATTGAGTTCTGCTCGAATCTTTATTAACTCTCTTCTTCTGCTGGGTGTAGGTTTTATTTGCTGTTTTTTCTCCATTTCCTTCAGGTTGAAGGTTAGCTTGTATATTTGAGTTTTTTCTAGTTTTTTGAGGGATGCTTGTATTGCAATGTATTTCCCTATGGGACTGCTTTTGCTGTATCCCAAAGATTTTGAATGGTTGTATCTTTGTTCTCATTAGTGTCCATGAATCTTTTTAATTCTTCTCTAATTTCCTGGTTGACCCCTTTCATCTTTCAGCAGGATGGTGTTTAACCTTCACGTGTTTGGATTTCCTCCAAATTTCTTCTTGTGATTGAGTTCAAGTTTCAAAGCATTATGGTCTTGAAACTATGCAGGGGACAATCCTAATCTTTTGGTGTCAGGTGAGAGCTGATTTGTGACCCAGTATGTGGTCTATTCTGGAGAAAGTTCCATGTGCACTTGAGAAGAATGTGTATTCTGTTGCATTTGGATGGAAAGTTCTGTAAATATCTGTGAAACCCATCTGGTCCAGTGTATCATTTAAAGCTCTCATTTATTTGGAGATGCTGTGCTTAGAATATCTGCCATTTGCAGAAAGTGCCGTGTTGAAGTCTCCCAGTATAAGTATATTATTATCTAAGTATGTCTTTACTTCGGTTATTAGTTGATTGATATACTTGGCAGCTCCCACATTAGGGGCATAAATATTCATTATTATTAGGTCCTCTTGTCGGATAGATCCTTTGAGTATGATATAGTGCCCCTCTTCATCTCTTACTACAGTGTTTGGGATAAACTTTAATTTATCTGATATGAGGATTGTTACCCCAGCTTTCTTTTCAGGACCATTTGAATGGTAAATGGTTCTCCAACCTTTCATTTTCAGGCTGTAGGTGTCCTTAGGTCTAAAATGAGTCTCTTGTAGGCAGCAAATAGATGAGATTTGTTTTTTATCCAGTCTGAAACCCTACATCTTTGATGGGATCAGTAAGCTCATTCACGTTCAGAGTTACTATTGAAAGGTATGAATTTAGTGTCATCATAATACCTATTCAGTCCCTGTTTTTGTGGATTGTTTCTTTAGACTTCCTCTTTCTTTTACAGAGTCCCCCTTAATATTTCTTGCAGAGCTGCTTTGGTGGTCACATATTCTTTCAGTTTCTGCCTATCTTTGAAGCTCTTTATCTCTCCTTCTATTCTGAATGAGAGCCTTGCTGAATAAAGTATCCTTAGCTGCATGTCCTTCTCATTTAGGACCCTGAATATATCCTGCCAGCCCTTTCTGGCCTGCCAGGTCTCTGTGGAGAGGTCTGCTGTTAATCTAATATTTCTCCCCATATTATTTAGGCATCTCATGTCTCTTGCTGCTTTAAGAATTTTCTCTTTATCTTTGGAATTTGCAAGTTTTACTATTAAATGTCGAGGTGTTGAATGGTTTATATTGATTTTAGGGGGGGATCTCTCTATCTCCTGAATCTGAATGCCTGTTTCCCTCCCCAAGTTAGGGATGTTCTCAGCTATGATTTGTTCAAATATGCTTTCTGGTCCTCTGTCCCTTTTGGCTCCCTCTGCAGCCCCAATTAAATGTATATTTTTCCTTCTGAGGTTGTCATTTATTTGACAGCCTTACCTTTTCCTCATGGTCTTTTATTTTTTTATTTTTTATTTTTTTAAAGATTTTATTTATTTATTCATGAGAGACAGAGAGAGACAGAGGCAGAGACACAAGCAGAGGGAGAAGCAGGCTCCATGCCAGGAGCCTGATGTGGGACTTGATCCGGGGTCTTCAGGATCATGCCCTGGGCTGAAGGTGGCGCTAAACTGCTGAGCCACTGGGGCTGCCCTCCTCATGGTCTTTTAGTTGTTTCTCTCTTTTTTCCTCAGCTTCCTTCCTTGCCATCAACTTGTCTTCTATGTCACTCACTCTTTCTTCTACCTTATTAACCCTCATCGTTAGGACCTCCAGTTTGGATTGCATCTCCTTTAATTTATTTTTAATTTCGGTCTGATTAGATCTAAATTCTGCAGTCATTAAGTCTCTTGAATCCTTTATGTTTTTTTTTCTAGAGCCACCAGTAGCTTTATAACTGTGCTTCTGAATTGGCTTTCTGACATCGAATTGTAATCCAAATTCTGTAACTCTGTGGCAGAGAGTACTGTTTCTAATTCTTTCTTTTGTGTTGAGTTCTTTCTAGTCATTTTGCTCAGTGCTGAGTGGCTAAAAATGAGTTGTACTGGAAAAAGGAAGAAAAAAAAAAAAAAAAAAGAAAAACCACCACCACCACCAAACAAACAAACAAACAAACAAACAAAACAAGGAGGGGTACCATCTGGTTCTATATACTGCAAATCCCTTGACTTCCCCTGGAACTTTCCAGCACTGCTCGGTCAAGAACTTGCTCTTCACCTGTCCTTCCAGCTGGTCTTTTCGGGGAGGGGCTGCTGTGCTGATTCTCAGGTGTGTGCACTTGGGGGGCTGCCCTGCCCCCTGCCAGTTGCACGGCTCAGTGGGAGCTGTTTATCCAATGAGGCCCCTGTTCCCTGGGGGATCCGCCTCTCCCAGGCACTGGCTGACACCAGGAAGAACAGCAACACTGGTGGCGGCCAGCCTTCCAGCCCTGGAGTCAGCTCCCGCAGTAACTACCGCGGTCTCCCAGTCCACACTGGCCTGGATGCTCCTGGGGGCGGGGCCGCTGATCTGCACAGCTCGGGGTCCCCGGCGGCAGGAGCATCCTGGCTGTCCTGTGCCCTCCCGGCCTCCAGCTGTCCCAGGGAAGCGCGGATCCCGGCTGTGTCTGCTCGGTGTCCCGGGATCCAGGGCCTGCGCTGCTGGAATCGCGCTCCTGGCCGTGGCTCCCGGAGGCAGCAGGCGCAGCCCCTCCACCCCGAGCTGCCGCCGGAGCTGCTCCCTTGGCCCCCGGGCGCGCGCTCCAGCCCTTTACTGAGCTCGGCCCGCAGTGCGGGGGCACTCTTCCCCGGGGGGCACTTCCACTGTTGGTGCCCCTGGGGGCCTGAGGGCAGCATTGCGCCTCCTAGGATCCTGCTCGAGTTTCCCGCGAGCACCTTTCTGTTTGGGAAGAATCCGGTGCGGATTTTTGACGTTCCTGCTTCTCTGGGACGGGGCTTTCCTGTCCCAGAGGCTTTCACTGCCCGGCCTCAGCCCGGCTCCTTGCAGGGGCCCCTCCTCCACTGGATTCTTTTTTATATATATATATTTTCCGCCTTCCTACCCCGTTAGAAGCACAAACTCTTCTCTCTGTAGCGTTCCAGCTGTTCTCTCTTTAAATCTCAGGTCAAATTCGTAGGTTTTCAGGATGATTTGAAAGTTCTCTAGGTAAGTTCGTGGGCACAGGTGACTTGGGGACCCTCGTCCTCCACCCTTTTGCTCCTCCCCCTATTGATTCTCCTTTGATAAAGAGCTTGTATTTGTCCTCTTAGTTTTATGTGATGCTCTATGAATATTATTTTCAGTTGTTGATTCATTAACTACTTTTCATAAGATTTATTTTAAATCAGAGAATGTAATCTATAAATTCGCCTACCTACTTACATGCAAATATCAATAAATATCTAAAACACTGCTCTATCTTTTTAGTTACCTTTTTAGTTAAAAAGCCAGGGGAATAATTAGACTAGAGGGATGATTGCTGGGACAGAGAGAGGTGAAAGTTTAGAAAACTTACTGGGAATAAGAACAGATTTCCTTTTAGAAGACTTTAGAAGTTAGGTGTTAATTGGGTTAGCATTTAATCAGGGGTGAGTTACAAAGGAGCATCCAAACCTTTGAGAATAATGTCGAGAAATACAAAGAACATCATGTTCTATGGATTCCCCATTAGCCTCTGCCATAGAGAGATCCTCAGATAAGAAGGGAAGTGGATCTGAAGTGCATAATTCAGTGAACCTATTGTGGAAAATGACTCAAGCTAGGACAAAAAGAAAGTAAGTGGAAGTGGACAATTGTCTCTTCTTATTATTTCCAACTTCAGTCTCACAAGAATCCAGGAAACACCTTTGACTTTATGAAATTTGGATTGCAGTTTTCCTACTTTTCAAGGGGAGTTTTTGTGTCTTCAAGTTATATTTGATTAATCCTAGAATAGATTTATGAATGCATGATATTCACATTCTGGGCAGGATGGAGTTTTAGGCCTTGACTTTCCTTTCTAGGCAGAGGAAACTGTACTTGTTAAAAGCTGAAGTAGAGGGAAACAAGGGCAAGGGCAACCCTTATTCCATCAGGACATTTTGCTGCTGTCTTCTCTCCATATTCTGACATTTATGATGAATTCTACAAATTGAAGATCCAATTTAATTCTTTCTTATCTTCAGAAGGGGCAAAAAGAATTTAATATAGACAGGCTGTGAAGAACTGTCTTATATTTAATAATCAATATTCAGTAACACTTTAAAAAAATTCTTGGAAGAATGAGTTAGCTTCTTTAGCTTTTGCTCATGACCTCTATCTTATAGTCATGCAGCCAACTTTGAATTCATAATTGTTCCCTCTTCGTTGTTTGGGGAGGTACCAAGTAGAAGGCCTATATCCTCATCATGGTCCGGGTACTGTTGTGTGCACTGCAGGTATAACTGACCCATTTCTTCCCATTTTACTGCCACATATTGATCACTAGACCATACTGAATCAGAAGCTGCAGATTTTCTTTTTTTTTTCTTTAAGATTTTATTTATTTGTTCATGAGAGACACAGAGAGAGAGAGGCAGAGACACAGGCAGAGGGAGAAGCAGGCTCCATGCAGGGAGCCCGACTCGGGACTCGATCCTGGGTCTCCAGGATCAGGCCCTGGGCTGAAGGCGGTGCTAAACTGCTGAGCCACCGGGGCAATCCAGAAGCTGCAGATTTTCTTTGGATTTTATGTGCTCTTATATTTATACATTACTTGGTCCACAGACATATTACATCGCCTACTTTGGGCCTAAGAACCATTTTCATCATATTTTCACAAAACCATTTTTCCCTTCCTTTTAATTTGCATACTTGGATTTTCTTCCCAAGGGTACTTTGTGTAATTGAATTTGCTGTTTGTCTTAAAATTTGTCTCTCTTGCTATGATTATTTTGAATTCTGGTTCTTTATGTTATTTCCTGCAAACATAAGAAATATGATTGGATTCCATTCCATTACTTCAAAGTCACTGATGGGAATGCCAATATGAATGACTTTGCTGACTGTATCATGTATAAAATTTCTAGAATGAACTAAGACATTCTCTGAAACTAGTCTTTTTGGTCTTAAGTTTTCAGTCTCCATTGGAACCTACCCCTCCTCATTCCCTCTATATCTGTGACTTGACTTACCTTTAATAGCTTCCTAAATAGCATGCCTACTGGTTTCAGGCTTTCTTTTTTAGGTATATTTTATTTTGTTGGAGCCCCCTCCATCCTCCCCTCCCCTCCTCTCTCTCTCTCTTCCTTCCTTCTTTCTTTCCTTTCCCTCCCTCTCCCCATCTTTTCCCTCCCCCTCCCTCTCCCTATCTCTCTCTTTCTTTTGTTCTTTCTTTCTGGTTTAGGTAAACTTGTGTACTGAGGTATAGTGTACATAGAAAAAAATGCATAAATCATTGTATATAATTCAGTGAAATTTTTTTTTACAGTCTGTCCTTTTATAGGTCTCTGCCAGTCTCGTCCGTCCGTCCGTCCGTTAATTCAGTGAATTTTTATGTGTTTTATGCCCTTTCTTACCCAGCTTAGATACCATGTGTTTTATGTGTTTTATGCCCTTTCTTACCCAGCTTAGATACCATGGTCTGTTATTAGAATTATTCTCTCTCATCACATTCAACGATTTGTCCTCTTTTGATTTATTGTATACACTTGTCAAAACTCCAACACAGGTCAAATCAAGTTCTCTGCTTGCTCAGTTCTTCCTGTGCAGTAAACGATGATTACTGTTCTACTTCCAATTCATGACAAGTTATTCTAAATTATCCCTTAGGGCTAGATGGCAAATATTTTAAATTTCTAGTCATATATTCTCTCCATCCTGGGGACAAGTATTTTCACCTGCTCTTTCTTCAGATTTCCAGCATCCCCTTTCTTATCTTCATTCTCAGCTGATCACCCTTCTTCTACTTGCTAAGAAAACGGAATCCATAAGAATGTAATTTTTGCAAGCTTCTGCCACAGCATTCTTCCCCTTAGCAGCCTTCTTCTTCTTTTTTAATTTTACTTATTTATGATAGACAGAGAGAGAGAGAGAGAGGCAGAGACACAGGTGGGGGGGAAGCAGGGTCTATGCAGGAGTCTGATGTGGGACTCGATCCCGGGTCTCTAGCATCATGCCCTGGGCCAAAGGCAGGCACTAAACCGCTGAGCCACCCAGGGATCCCCCTCCTTAGCAGCCTTCTTGACCAGTGTATTCTCTCTTTCTTCCTGTCACTGTGATGGGACTACCCAAGCTCCTATCTAAAGCATCTTGCTCATCACTCTTATATTATCACTCACCTGCTCAAGAGACTATTCATGATAATTGACCCTCTAACAACACTGCAGTATTAAAGCTTCCATTGACCCTATGGTCCTTCTCATAGGCATAAAAAACAAGTTGTAATTTCTCTGTTTTTTTTTTTTTAAATGTATATTTAAACATATAGTTAGCTTAATACAAAATAAATATATATTTCATATATATGAACTATATATATATATAATCTTAAACTCATTTACCCCACCCCCACCAGTGACTGCTTCATTTCTCAGATTCTCCTTATAAAAATACTCTTTGAAAAAATAGTCTATATATGTTTTTGCAACCTCTCTTATCCCAGTAAGGATTTGATTCACATGACTCTTGAACACTATCTTGTCAAGATTTCCAACAATCCCAATATTGCTAAGCCAATAGTCGATTATAAGTTTCTAATTTTCTTGATCTATTATAAGCATTTGACACAGGTATTATTCCCTTTTCCATATAACTCAGGATTCACTTGACTTCCACACTTCCTTGGTTTTCTTTCTGTTTCAAAAATCACATCTTCTTGTATCTTCTAGATTGGTGGTCAGCCAACTTTACTTCTGTTAATGACCACATAGTAAATAGATTAGGTTTTGTGGGTAAGGTGTGGTCTCTGTTGCATGTTCACTTCCTCTTTTTTTTTTTTTTAACACCTAAAATATGTAAAAACTATTCTTCACTTGTGGGCTGTCCAAAAATGGGCTAGGTTTGACCTACTGGTCATAGTTTGTCAGCCCTTGTTTTAGACTTTTCAATTTCAAAGTGTCCCAGAGCTCAGTTCTTGTTTCACTACAGTCTATATAAATAGAATAGACATCACTCCTTCACTTGGACATTTCATCTAATTTTTAGCCTTTAAATACCATATATATGCTGATGGTATATCCACATATATATGCATATATATATGTATATGGCTTATATACTTAGCCAGATCTTGTCCCTGAATTTTGGAATCATATCTAACTGCCTTACCTGTTATCTCCCTTTGAACATTTACACTTAATATGTAATATGCCCCAAACTGAAAGCCTGACTTCTTCCCTAAACTTGTCACATCTATTTTATTTCCTATCTCAGTAAATGCAGCTCCAGTTTCTCAAACTCAGAAACTGATTTTCTCTTTGAGTTTTTTCTTTGTTTTAATCCGTTAACAAATTTGCTGAGGGTGTGGGCATATAGATACATATATATCTAAATTTTTTGTAAAGGGCCATTTCTCCTCCCCCATACCACTCCCATGGTCTCAGGCCCCATCATCTCTTATTTGGATTATTGCAATAATATTGTAATACAATATTTCTCAAAGTATGGGCCACTGAATAGCCTGTTAACCATTAGGAGATCAAGAGCTCATGCCATAATATAAATGAACAACATCGCACTACAGATATAATTTAGTTCTGTCAGCATTTTTCCTTAGTAAAACCTTAATTCAGGAAGCAGTACATTTATTTATATTTCAGCACACACTTCTCATCTAGTTTTTAACTGACATTTTGAGTATCATTATCCTAAATATCTTTTTGCTTATGGCCTTTTACATCTTATATTTTATTCCTATCACAGTAGCCTAAACAATTATTTATTTATTTATTTATTTATAAAAACCATTTTTTAAAAGATTTTAATTTATTTACTCATGAGAGACACAGAGCACGGGAGAGTGAGGCAGAGACACAGGCAGAGGGAGAAGCAGGCTCCATGCAGGAAGCCTAACATGGGACTCGATCCTGGGTCTACAGGATCACAACCTGGGCTGAAGGTGGCACTAAACCACTAAGCCACCCAGGCTGCCCCCTAAACAATCATTAAAAAAAAAAAGAAAAGAAAAGAAAGAAAGAAAAAGAAAGACAGAGGCACCTAGGTGGCATCTGACTCTTAATTTTGGCTCATGTCATGATTTCAGGGTTGTGAGATTGAGCCCCACTTTGGGCTCTGCACTCAGCATGGAGTCTGCTTGTCTTTCTCCCTCTGCCCCTTCCCCTGCTTGTGCTCTCCCTTTCACTAAAATAAATAAGTAAATAAAATCTTAAAAACACAAGACAGCATTTATTTATTTATTCATGAGAGACACAGAAATAGAGAGGCAGAGACGCAGGCAGAAGGAGGAGCAAGCTCCCTGCAAGGAGCCTGATGTGGGACTCAGTCCCAGACCCTGGGATCACGGCCTGAGCCAGACAGGCACTTAACTGCTGAGCCACCCAGGTGTCTCTGCTTGCCTTTCTAAATGATGCATTCCCAGTGTCTAGAACAGTATCTGACACATAGCAGATGCTAATAAATAACAATTGAACTAATTAAGGAATAGGTTACATTACAAACTTTTATTACAGCCTTTGTCATAGTGTAATGGTTTCATATATCTCATTTTTAGAGTGTAAATTGCTCAGCATAAAATATTTTAATTTTTGCAGCAATAGTTCTTTGCATTATGTCTGTAGGAGAAAATGAAAGTATTCTAGAGGAAATGGTTTTTAAATGCAAGATCCTATAGGATCTTTTGTCTGCAGTTTGAAATTAATACCACCAGGTGGTAATGTTTTATTATAAATAAGACCTTCTTCAAGGTTTCTACTTTATACGTTTATAATGGACACACACATTTATAATGGAACTTAATTTTATATTAAATAATCAGCAGAAATATCCACAGCAGAATAATGTTGTATTAAGTTATGTGATTCAGGATGCAATTTGGAATTTAGAGAAAACTAAATGATAGCCACTAAAGTACTTTACCATATCTGACTTCCTATAATCGGTCACATATCCAGAAGTTTATTTTATTCTGATATTTCTTTGGAGATCTGGAGTCTCTCTAAAGATTTGTTTAGCTCCCAAAGAATAATGTTACCATTGGTATGACTTTTTGCTAGCAAATTTTTCTTAATTATCTTTATAACACACAGTCCCCATACTTTGATGGGCTTTACCTCCAGGAACCATGCCAGATTCATGGTTGAAGATAGTGAAAGAGCCTCTAGTAGCAGCCAGTAGAGAGGAATAATCCTTGTGAAATACACTCAGAGCCTTCTCCATGACAAAGGCTTACTCTCCAGGGAAAATCACTGCCAGGGATTTATCCCAATTCAAAGAAGGGAATGCTTCTTATTCTAGCTCTTTCCAACTTTCTTTTCTCACTAAGGGAAAATAAAAAGGGTCAATTGGAGTTAGAGAGTCAAGGAAATAGCCTAGGAACACTGTAGCCAGCGAAGGGAGTAAGGGGCTTGGAGATAAGGCTATATCACTGGAGAAACAATGTGATGGTCACAGCCCCAAGACACAGACTTACAAAAAAGACTAATATCTAATCATAAGATTTTAAGATGTTCCAGTATAATAACAATGGATAACACCTGAAAAAGCTGAAAGACACAAACTCTTCCTAAGGGGAAAGACTTAAGAAAGTCTAAAGTTAAGAGGGGAAACAACATAAAAAAACTTTAGAGTAGGGGCCCTGGTGGCTCAGTTGGTTAAACATCTGACTCTTGATTTCTGCTCAGGTCATGATCTCAGGGTCATGGGTTGGAGCTCCACGTTGGGCTCCATACTGAGCATGGAGCCTGCCTAGTATTTTCTCTCTCCCTCCCCTCTGCCCCAGCCTCCCTCCCCCACTCCACTGTTCTCTCTTTCTCTAGCTCTTTCTTTCTCTCTCTCTTTAAAAAGACAAAAAAGAAAAAGAAGAAAAAATTGGAGGAAATTAAAGACTCTGGTACCTATTGCTACAACAAACATCAAACCAAACCAAAGATCCTAGACAAAGACCCTGGAAGCCCAAGGAGCACCAAAAAGTAGAAATATCAAAGAAAGTCACAGATAGGCATGTCATATTCAAACTGCAGAAAACCAAGGTCTAAGAAAAAGATCTTGAGGGGAGTTGGGATCTATGGAGGAAGAGTAGTTATGATGAAATTATACTAGAAATCAATAACAGATGGTAGCTGAAAAATTCACAAATGCTTGGAAGTTAAACAACACGTTTAGATAAAATATAGGTCAAATAAGAAGTCTCAAAAGAAATTTTAAAATATTTTAATCAAATTAAATAAAAACACAACTTTTCAAAATTTGTAGAATGAGAAATTATCGTTTCCAGGGAAAATTATGACTTTCAATGTATACATTATTTTTTTTAAAGATTTTATTTATTTATTCATGAGAGACACACAGAGAGAGGCAGACACAGGCAGAGGGAGAAGCAGGCTCCCGGTGGGGAACCCAATGCAAAACTTGATCCCAGGATCCCAGGTAAATGACCTGAGCCAAAGGCAGATGCTCAACTACTGAGCCACCCAGGTGCCCCTCAATGTATATATTAGGAAAAAAAAAAAAAAAGATCTCAAATCAATAATCTATGCTTCCAACCTTAGAACACTAGAAAAACAAGTATAAATTAAGCCTAAAACAAGCAGAAGAGTGGAAATAAAATGAACAACATTAACTGAGAGAGCGTGATATCAATAAACGATTGTTCCAGATGCCAGCACTGATAAAGATTGCAGATTTCATGGTAGATTCAAAGCACCACTTTGGCATTGCTACTTTTCAGCTATCCTGTGTTAGTGTTAGTAGTAGTATGTCCAAGTATTTTTTGGATACCTTAAGACATATAAAAACCTCTATCTGTGTATCTTTTTGAATGTATGCATAAAGCTTGTGAATAATATATATTTCTTTGTGATTTGTCTTCCATTTAGATTCAATATTGTCTTCACACCTCAGTTTCTATGACTTGTAGATAGCAGTGGACGAAGACTTATAAATGAATGATGTTAGGTTCATCAGAACATGAGGGATCAATGGCAAATTCTGATAGGTGGAATTGGGGCATATTCTTCAGAGAAGGCACAGTTCATGCTAAATCCTGAATCACCATTTAGGCATTTGATGATATTACTAGAACACTCAGTAAAGTGGAGGACAGGATGGATCACAGGCAGGTGGTAAGGATGAGATTAGATAAATAGGTTAGAAAAATATTGTGGAGGTCTTTGCATATCACAGCAAGGAGCTTGAGATTAATCCTTAATGAGATGTAATTGGAGGGTTAATGAAATCAAGGTTAAATAAATTCATTTTGGGAGAGACAGCCATAGTTGAACCCTAGGAACCACTGGAATTATATATTTATCATCTTTTTTAAAAAATTATTTTATTTATTTATTTGAGAGAGAGAGAAAACAGGAGCAAAGGGAGAAGCATCTCCCTCCCAGGGAGCTTGACTCAGGGCTCGATCCCAGGACCCCAAGATCATGACCTAAGCCAAAGGCAACTGCTTAACCAACTGAGCCACCCAAGCACCATTTAAAAAAAATCATCTTTGGTACTTTCTTTCATTTTCATAGTCTTTATTCTCTTACATTGCAGACAAGCATGCTCCATGAGTTGAAGTATCTAGTACAGGATGGCTATATCTTAGAGTTGGAGTGATGTTTTCTTTCTCAGTTCCAGCTAGGAAAATGCTGGGGGAAATTTTATTGGCCTGCCGCAGATCAAATTCTAAGTCCTGAGTTAACATCTGCAGCCATCAGGATGGAGTACTATAAAAACATGATGACCCACCAGTACTATAAGATTGGTATATGAATAAGAAGTAGTTTATCAAAAAAGATTTAGCAGAACGCAGTATACTGGGCAGAGAAAATAATGGGGGACAATAGAAGATATTTTGCAGAATTAGCTACATTTTTACAACTCTTTGGAATTTGGAGGGTTGGTGGAAAACAGTGAAAATGACTTATTACAATCTCAAAAGTAGCAAATTAGTGAAACAAAAAAAATCTAAATTCCAGTTACATCTAAAGTCTGTCTTTGAGCTGATAAGGGAGAGACAGTTTCTTAGGCATAAATCTCCAGTCTTGTTTGTATTCCTATTAACATAGCTATCTATGACTTATTCAACTCAGAAATCTGAACTCTAAGCATGAGCAACTATTTATAGGCTAGACAGGAATACACGTTCTCTAAGACGCTATTTCCCTTACAGAGAAAAACCAAGTTGGATGGTCGCTAAACAACCAGCCAGATATTCACATTTCTGAATTTGACCCTGATAAAAAAACAGAGGCAGTAGGAGATGAAGTGACGTATTTAGAGTTAAGTGAGAAGTAGAGAGGGAAGGAGATAGTGAGAAATGCTGAGTGACAGGTTCAGCAGCATCAGTAGCACTTGTCAGGTAGACATCTGAGAGGTTATCAAGATGACTAAATTACCTAAGTGACTTGTTGCAGATTGTATCCCATGGGAACCAAACATTGAGACAGAAATGTTCAGGACATTTCTTAGGGTGTTTTTGGGAATATGGATAGAAAGGATGGGAAGCAGAATTGAATACAAAGAGAAGTTAAGCTCTGATGCAATTCCAAGGAAGTTTTCAGTCAACCCATGAAGAATTCTGGAATTGGGAACTTGAGACACAGGATCAGGACTTTGCACCAACATTATAACTTATAACTGTAGCTATAATTAATCACTGGATCAGGGCTGCCCCTGGAAGGAGGTACGACCTTGGGTGAAGCAGTATTCTTAGTCAAGGCAATTTCCAAAGATAGCTGATAGCTGAGGGCCATCTTCCAGCAGCTGGGAGAAATACGTCCTTCCTTCCCAAAAGAGAATCTAGGTAGCACACCAGGAAGGGATATAAAAAAAAAATTGCCTATTTCATAGGGTAGTTGTTAAGATTAAATGAGTTAGTACGTGAATAACACTTGGAACCATGTCTGGCATATATTAAGCATTATATAAGTGATTACTGCCATTCTTCTTATTAATGACTGAATGAAGAACATTTCATTATGTCTCTAACAGGTTTGTTTTGACACGTCTATGGTAGTGGTTTAACCAAACGTTCCTAACAGTATCCAAAGAGAGTAATATTTAATGAAGTAATATGCTTCCTTCATTTCATATGGAAAAATAATACATACAATAAAAACCTAAATGTCACCCTAAACTGATTGCAGATCTTTTGATTCAGGTTTAAATCATAGGGTTGATCTCAGATGCTCTGAGCTCTCCTGTACCTGGTCCGCCATCCTCCCTCACTTCTGATGTGTTATATCATTGTAGTCTAAGAGACATGGTGGCATTTAGCTTAATGTTGGCTTCTATTTACTATGGTTATGGTTGTGAAGTTGGTCAGGTTTTGGATGCTGCTCTGAAACACAATGGGAGGGCTAAGATGGTGGAGAAAGACAGTGTTGTGTATGGAATGCATGAGTAATTTGTACCCATATATTTACAACTCTTGACTCCAAGACCAGATGTTCTGAGTTCAGGCTCCTGTATTTATATATTTGACTGCAGCCCTATCAGAGCCAGCAAGGCTGAGAGTCATACATATATTGTTCAGTTAGAAAGATCTCCTCTTCCTGATGCAACTGCTGGCATTTATATGTATATACACAATCTTTTCTATGTGGTATATATAATATGATGACAATTGGCAGGAAAGCAGGAGAGTTGCTGACTCTTCATTTAAGTCTTCTCCACTTTTAAAGTTTTGAGTCCTTCTTTGACTATGAAATACTTTTATAAGAGTGTCTATCACTCGTGGCTGATCAGAGGAGTCACCCATGGAGTTCTTCAAAAAACAGAAATGACTGTGCTATGTCTCCTGAATAAATATTTCTTGGATGGCATCTCTAGTTTAAAATAGTTCCACAAGTGATTCTGATGCACAACCAGGATTTAGAACACTGATTTATAAATATTTATTCTTTATGGTCTGCTTCTTTAATAGATAATGATGGCTACCATTTTGTGTGTCGGGTACTTTTTAAATACTTTCTCTGTGACATTCCATTATTATAATCCTCCCAATGACTCTATGAGCTATATCTTATTATTCCCATTTTATGATGAGCTGAATGAGGTTAAATAACTTGCCTGAGCTTGGTCTGTCCTCCAAAGCCTATATTCACTCCACAAATTCATGCAGTCAAGGATGCTTAGAATTCAAGAGAGTAGGACAAGTTTCTTTGTTAACTTGTTAGGATTATCCACACCCTTTTGCTGATGCCCAAACAACTAATCATCATAGCTCATAAGAGGGCTATTTAACGTGTGTAACTTCTTACTATTCTTATGACAAATGCAGTATAGTAAAAATGCACAAGAAAGGAGAAAAATAGTCTTTACTCTATTAATTTTTACTATCACATTTTAAGTCAGAAGCTGGGGAAATAATGTATTATTACCAGACACATTAAATAGCCCAGTAAGCAGATCAATAACAAAGTGCAAAGACCACAAAGTCCCCACTTATCTCTGTCTTTTAGACATATATCAAATTTATCACTCTCCCTAGATGCTGTTCTTTTTAGCTTCTACTTAAATTATTTCCCTGTTATTTCTGCTCTGGGTCTGCCTTCCACTCTGTTAGATTTTGCTTTTTGGCTGTGCCGCCGTCATGTTGCTGATACTGATGCTCAATGTGATGTCAGAGGGCTGGTAATTCTAACTGCTTTGTCAAAAAGAGTAAGAATCATGTAGATTTTCCATGTTGTTTTCCCAACTTTTCATGTCACGACAATGCTTTTCAATTTAAATATATGTCCTCAGGACAAGCAGGTGCTAATAATTTAAGGAATTGCAACATATTAAATTACTAGAATATTCTTATAGGCCAGTAGTTTTGTTCTGTTCATTCCCCTTGTTACTTTTTAGATTATTAGTTACAGGATTCGGCAGAAGTACAGTGAAAGAAAAATGGAAGGGCCCAAAGTTAGGTTCCTTATTTTTAAAATATTTATCAGGACTATTTTTTAGCTTATAATAATTTACCTTAGAGAAACAGAAGATATGTAATGAAACACTATAGCTTCTCTAGTCTTGACCTTATTCAAATGACTTGCACCGTTAACTGACAGCATGGACAACTGTTGTCTACTTAAGAAGTCCTTCTGAACTGTATACTGATCTAATGTGTGTGAATGTGTGGCACTTTATATTAAAGCTTTGAATCAGAGATATTTATGCTTTACGCTTTCACTGAATGCTTTGGGTTTTGGCTGATAGCTGATCCAACACACTGCTTTAAATAAAGCAACTGTGACCTGGAAACAGGATAAAAAATGGAGCCTGATTGACAAAAATTGAGTGGCATGGTTGCCTGGGCTCAGAGGTCCATCAGTTACTGAGACAAACCAGACAGGCAAGAGCTTGTAGTAAAATATGCATGTCATTTAGGGAGGAAAGAGGCATAAACTGTTCTCTCATCTGGCAAATGGCTTATGGTCCTCATTGTCATAGTAGGGAAATAACCGTCTACAAAAGATCACTTAAACTTTTTCTTATACAGGAAGATCTTCGTTGTTAATCTGTAGACAGAAAAGCATTATGTGAATTTATCATTTCCTCATACGTCAGCATTCTCACAATGATAACATAGTACCTTATATGACTCATGTCTTGTATTCCAAAGGGTCTGTCAATATCATCTGAATACATTTATTTTAACCAATCCCTGACTTTAATGTATTCCCTCATTGATAAATACATCAGTGCAATTAACAGGATTTCCTATCTTTGTATGCTCTTTCCTCTGTTTGCAATACTTTTCCTCTTCTTAGCCATTGTTCTTTATACACAGAAGTATTGTTTTCTTTATAGATCTTTCCCTTAAGTATAACAGAAGCAAATTTGGGAGTCATTGGCCACTTATTTTTTATTTTATTTTATTTTATTTTATTTTATTTTATTTTATTTATTTTATTTTATTTTTTTATTGGTGTTCAATTTACTAACATACAGAATAACCCCCAGTGCCCGTCACCCATTCACTCCCACCCCCGCCCTCCTCCCCTTCTACCACCCCTAGTTCGTTTCCCAGAGTTAGCAGTCTTTACGTTCTGTCTCCCTTTCTGATATTTCCCACACATTTCTTCTCCCTTCCCTTATATTCCCTTTCACTATTATTTATATTCCCCACATGAATGAGACCATATAATGTTTGTCCTTCTCCAATTGACTTACTTCACTCAGCATAATACCCTCCAGTTCCATCCACGTCGAAGCAGATGGTGGGTATTTGTCATTTCTAATAGCTGAGGAATATTCCATTGTATACATAAACCACATCTTCTTTATCCATTCATCTTTCGTTGGACACCGAGGCTCCTTCCACAGTTTGGCTATCGTGGCCATTGCTGCTAGAAACATCGGGGTGCAGGTGTCCCAGCGTTTCACTGCATCTGTATCTTTGGGGTAAATCCCCAGCAGTGCAATTGCTGGGTCGTAGGGCAGGTATATTTTTAACTGTTTGAGGAACCTCCACACAGTTTTCCAGAGTGTCTGCACCAGTTCACATTCCCACCAACAGTGTATGAGGGTTCCCTTTTCTCCGCATCCTCTCCAACATTTGTTGTTTCCTGCCTTGTTAATTTTCCCCATTCTCACTGGTGTGAGGTGGTATCTCATTGTGGTTTTGATTTGTATTTCCCTGATGGCCAGTGATGCAGAGCATTTTCTCATGTGCGTGTTGGCCATGTCTATGTCTTCCTCTGTGAGATTTCTGTTCATGTCTTTTGCCCATTTCATGATTGGATTGTTTGTTTCTTTGGTGTTGAGTTTAATAAGTTCTTTATAGATCTTGGAAACTAGCCCTTTATCTGATATGTCATTTGCAAATATCTTCTCCCATTCTGTAGGTTGTCTTTGAGTTTTGTTGACTGTATCCTTTGCTGTGCAAAAGCTTCTTATCTTGATGAAGTCCCAATAGTTCATTTTTGCTTTTGTTTCTTTTGCCTTCGTGGATGTATCTTGCAAGAAGTTACTATGGCCGAGTTCAAAAGGGTGTTGCCTGTGTTCTTCTCTAGGATTTTGATGGAATCTTGTCTCACATTTAGATCTTTCATCCATTTTGAGTTTATCTTTGTGTATGGTGAAAGAGAGTGGTCTAGTTTCATTCTTCTGCATGTGGATGTCCAATTTTCCCAGCACCATTTATTGAAGAGACTGTCTTTCTTCCAATGGATAGTCTTTCCTCCTTTATCGAATATTAGTTGCCCATAAAGTTCAGGGTCCACTTCTGGATTCTCTATTCTGTTCCACTGATCTATGTGTCTGTTTTTGTGCCAGTACCACGCTGTCTTGATGACCACAGCTTTGTAGTACAACCTGAAATCTGGCATTGTGATGCCCCCAGATATGGTTTTCTTTTTTAAAATTCCCCTGGCTATTCGGGGTCTTTTCTGATTCCACACAAATCTTAAAATAATTTGTTCTAACTCTCTGAAGAAAGTCCATGGTATTTTGATAGGAATTGCATTAAACGTGTATATTGCCCTGGGTAACATTGACATTTTCACAATATTAATTCTGCCAATCCATGAGCATGGAATAGTTTTCCATCTCTTTGTGTCTTCCTCAATTTCTTTCAGAAGTGTTCTATAGTTTTGAGGGTATAGATCCTTTACATCTTTGGTTAGGTTTATTCCTAGGTATCTTATGCTTTTGGGTGCAATTGTAAATGGGATTGACTCCTTAATTTCTCTTTTCTTCAGTGGCCACTTATTTTAACAGGAGTGTTTCATACATATCTTCATATCTTTTGCAAATTAAAAACTCTACAGTTATCAATTATCTTTATTGTCCAAATATATCAAATATCCTTATTATTCATTTAAGAATAACTCAGAGTTAAGACCCCTTTCTCAAATTTGTATGCTGAACGTGCTTTGATGACTATCAAGAATGAAATGACCAGGACTTAATGAATTGAATAAAAGGTAAGTTGACCTGGTAGTAAAAGCACAGAATAGGAAATAAGAATGGGATTTTAGTCCCAGTTTTATAAATACCAGCTGTGGTCCACTAATCTTTTTCAGCTTCTTTTTTGACTATAAAATAAAATATTCATTTAAAATAGACAAATGATCTTAAAAACAGCTTCTTAGCACAGAAACCTTTTCCTCAAGTAGGTGGAAAATTAATGTGTTCAAATGAAATGCTGTGATGGTTAAGGTAAAGTGATGAGGACCCCTGAGTCCAACCTCCTATGTTCCCATCCTTGAGGCAGCTCCTGAGATGCATCTCTTGAGTCTCATAGAATCCAGAAAGCCAGTATGAAGACAAAACAAAATACAAAAATTGGCTATTTCTTAAATCTAAAACCAGTTTCCCAAAGATCTTTTTTAAACTGAAGTGTGCATTCACAGAAATAAGCCCTTTAGTCTGGGTGCCAATGCCCAGCCATCATCCAGTTGTCTGTCTTTTAAACCCTACCCCCAGGGTTCATCGATTGCTTGTTTTCTGCCTTGTTTTGTTTGTTCAGCAGTACAAATCTATACCTACACAAATGAGAGAAAGGGCTCTTTGTGAAGCATAGCCACCTTGAGAGTATGAAGCACAGTTGCAGATCAATGGCTCACATGATGGCTACAGATATATTTAGGATGGAAGGCGCTGCAGATGATGATCCTTATTACTACAAAACTGAATGTAAAAAATATTTATCCTCCTTCCAGTGCTATAACAAAGCTCTTTTCCTTTCCTTCTTTGCAGCCCTTCACCTCTATGCCTGACCCAAGAGCTAAGGAACACTGAGTGGTTAGCTTTCATTCCCTGGCGTTTGTTTTCTAATTTACGTAATTGGATTTTTGGCTGAACTTTGAGCTCTGAAATATGATTTGAGTCCTACCATTCATTTTTATACAGACCACAAATACAAAACAACAATTTACAGAAAAGTTTACTAGAGAGGTAAAGATAATGCATTTCTATTAAAAACAAAATAAAAAAATCCTGAAGGCCCTCTCCTGAGCATTATTAGATTGAAGGGACTAAACTATCAGTTTTGAGGGTTAAGGCACAAATGATTAGGGGTAAAATTCCAGCAGGGAGTGAACATGCTGGGACTGCTGAAAGTTTATGACCCAAAGACATTTCGGGATATAGGTTATTTTGAATCAATAAAATACAGTTATTATTTAATTTTCACAAGCCCCCTCTGATTATGGGTTACCACAATAGGATCTTAAAAAATAATTAGATGGGAAATGCCAAAAGAGGATCTTAAAATCATATATATTTTAATTCTCATATATAATAGGATACAGGTTATGCATCAAGTACAAGAGAAATAAGTTGTTTTATTATTAATATAGTTAATATAATCAATATCACTCTTTTAATAATCTATTTATCTTCCTTGAGCTAAAGGAACTCACTTGAGGAAACAGACACTGTGACCCATGTGATAAGTGAGTAATAGCTTTAGTGATGTTTTGCTGTCCTGTGAATGTCCTATAACTATACCTGGGCCCTACACACACACAGACACACACACACAGAGCATCTTGTAACTACTATCTTCCTAACATACTATGTCTTCCACCCTAAAATACTCTCTCATTTATGGAGTAATCATCTCTACTGTGTGTAATGCTAGTGGGATGCAATGCCCCCTCTCACCACAGAACCTAAGAGGAAAAGTCCTGGGAGCCAAAGTTTGGGCATGTGATCTGTGGTCAGTCAATTAAATTTTTGCCACAGAAAACTCTCTTCTTTCCCCTTGTAACTTGAGTGAGTGATACAAAGAGGAAGAAATTAATAAAATCTTGGGGTAGCTTAAAATAGTAGTTTGGTGTACTTCAGTGGCATCCAGTGGCAGTTAGCTGTGTAAAGCAATGACAGTGGTATACAGCGCAGGAGTTACATAGAGAATAGGATACTTTTCCTGCTGGATTACCCCAGAGCTGTCTTAGTTACTTCTCCTTTGCCAAGCCTGCCTTTGATATTGTGAACTCTGCTGTAGACAACCAGAGTAGGTGTCTGTTTTCAGCAAGAACTGTGACCCCTGAGATTTTAAAAAATATCTGTATGCTATCATGTGCACACATATTAATTTGCCTGAATAAAAATGACCAGTTGTTTTACAATATTGATACTAATTTATTCATTAATGTGTCCAATATGTATTTACGAGATGCTTAAGTGCCAATCATTTTATCAAGATATGAAACTATATTTAAAAAGTTAACAAATATATTAAATATTTAGTACTATTGATTATGTAAAATACTTCTGTGTCAGAAACTAATCACAATAAAATAATATTAGTAATATTGACACCTTGACTTATAGTGTGAACCTGTTAAGTTTTAAAAGTCCAGAAGGCTGATGTAGAGAACATTTGAAATCACCTCATTGGCTAAGTCTTGAAGCTTAAGATGTTTGTGATGTGGCAGAGATTTTTAAAGGTCATACTAAAACTGCAAATTATTTTTCTGCCAAGATTCAGGGTGCAGAATAAAATTCTTTCCAAGGAGGGCTATGGGTCAGAGGTACAGAACAAATCTGATTATGTGGGTAGCAGAGGAGCCAGTTTTGGAATAGTGTGGCAGAATTAATATATTTCAGAACTGTTTCTTTGCAGGAAGAACATCTTTATTTTTAAACTTTATTTAGATATGTATAATAATGTTTAAAATATTTCTAGCAAGTAAATCTTTAGAAGTCCAAAGATAAAATAAAAAGATCAAGAATTATGTAGATTAGGATAATGGAAACAATGGCAACACTAGATATAGTAGGATCAGGATAGAACAATTTTCGTAAATCTGAATAAAATAACCTAATGTGAAAAGGAAGTAGAAGTTTTCATTGGACAAAATGAATAGTGCATATATATATGAGAAATTTCTTATTTGTAGAGAGAGAATTGTATCTAGGTTTTAGGTGATCAATAATTTAAACATGATCCATCCTATCAAGATAAGCTCAAGATAAGCTCAAACATACTCATTGTCCTTTTTATTATTGGTTTTCCACCACCCTTGACTCTTCCCTTTCCTCTAATTAGTCCCTATTGATTCTCCTTCTAGATTTTTCTATCTTGTTACCCCTTCTTTTTACTCTTAATGCTAGCATTTTGGTTTAGATCCTCATTATGTTTCACTTTGTGACATGCAGGATAATTCACAAACTAGTTTTTACTATTAACTTTTCTTTTTCCTTCACTAAACTTTATGTGGTTTCCTAAGAAGATAGCACATCTCTCTTGTCACATGCCTTCCTGCATATATTGTTTTCTGACACTGAGTTGGCCTTTCTATTTTATGCCTGCCTAAACCTCCCCCTCCTTTGAGATCCAGCTCAAATATTATTGTTAGATGAGGTCTTCCAGTTTTAAGTACTTCTAAAGCCACGACTGAATTTAGCAAACTGTTTTTATTATTATTTGCTTGTTTGTCTCTCTCCCATCCTAGGCTTTGAGTTCAAGAAACTGTATTCCTGTTTAATACATTTTCAGGGCCTAACATAAGACCTGCCATACTGCATGTGCTCAATTGTATTTATTGACAGAATGGATATTTGTTCATGAATGAATGACAGAATTTTCACTCACATTAACTTATTTAAAACTTACAAGAAGTCCTGAAAATTAA
Source organism: Canis lupus baileyi (assembly GCF_048164855.1). Lineage (NCBI taxonomy): Eukaryota > Metazoa > Chordata > Mammalia > Carnivora > Canidae > Canis > Canis lupus. The sequence continues at coordinate 47,295,875 of NC_132860.1, forward strand.
GCCTTTCATATTATTATATTGACATTTTCAAAGCATATTGGAAACTTCATATCAATTAAAAAATACATTCTCATATATTGGCTCTTCCAATCCTAATAGTAAACCTCTTTTGTAGACAAGGTAGGAATTGTCATTTCACAAGTGAGAAAATAGAGTCCAACCAATTTTAGAAAACTTGTCCACAATCACAGAACTAGTTATGGAAAATATTGAACCTGAACTAGAGTTTTTAGATGTCCAAAGAAAGACTTCAGTTTTTTCTTTTTTTTTTTCAACTTCCTCTATTTGCCCTCTGTTCTTGCTTCTATCCCCCAATGTAGCTTCCTTTAGTGTGTTTCACACTTAGAGCACCACAGGACTCAAAGCCTTCTAGAAATACCAAATGATCTATCTTTCTTTCTTTCTTTCTTTCTTTCTTTCTTTCTTTCTTTCTTTCTTTCTTTCTTTCTTTCTTTCTTCTTTCTTTCTTTCTTTTCTTTCTTTCTTCTTCTTTTTCTTTCTTCTTTCTTTTCTTTCTTTCTTTCTTTCTTTCTTTCTTTCTTTTCTTCTTTCTTTTTCTTTCTTTCTTTCTTTCTTTTTCTTTCGATTTTATTTATTTATCCACGAGAGACACACAGAGAGAGAGAGAGAGAGAGAGGCAGAGACACAGGCAGAGGGGAAAAGCAGGCTTCATGCAGGGAGCCCGACATGGGTTTCCAGGACCCTGGGCCGAAGGTGGAGCTAAACCGTTGAGCCACCAGGGCTGCCCTGATCTTTCTTGAAGGGTACTAATTAAGCAACTATATTATGTGACATTAGATACAAGGCAATATTTCCGGCTGTGATATGTTGGACTAACTATTATAGCAAAGTCCTTAGCCAATGCCTTCAGAAAGACATAATTGAAATCTTTGTCTAGTGTGGATGAGATCTTTGAAACTAAAAATTAAATGTAATGAAAAAAAAAATTAAATGTAATGAAACAATGACTTTTAAAATGCTAGTGGTTTCTATACAATTTAATTTTTAATTTTTTGATACATTTATTTTGTTGGTGTTATAGATATAGCTAGTTTACAATAATGAAAAGAGCATGGAATTAGAGAGAAAGTATATTTAAATTCTGACTATACTATCTACTTGTCGTAGCATTGGAGAATGCAGTTAATCTTTCTGAGATTGCATTTACTTACCTATAAAATGAAATCCTAATATCTTCCATAGATTATTCACCTATGTAGAGTAAGGCTCCTTGACAATATGAGTTATGTCTTTTCTACTAGTCTGTCCTTAGCACAATTAATGCCACTGGATTGTCATGGATATCAAATGAAATAGTGCCTTGCAAATTCTAAAGTGATTTATAAATCTTAAGTTGCTGTTCTCATAATATTTATTTCCATAAAGTGGAAGAATGAAGAAATATTTTAAATATAAGGCACTATCAAGAGTGCATGGTATTTATAAAATGACTTCCAACATATAGTAGGATTATGATGTTTCTCTTATGAACATTTTTGTATGTGTCTCTTACACATTGGCAGAAATTATAAACCAGGAGTGAGATTTTCACTATATCATAGTGTAACTGGGTTTTAGGGTAAGCATACCTCCCTCTGTACTTATTAATATCAAACTGGTCTTTAAAATTCTTGCTCCAATTCATATTTCCACTATCACTATATAAGAATTTCCTTTATGTAATCTCTTTACAATGCTTGATATTCTCACTTTATTTTTTGTTATTCTTTTTTTTAAGAGGGGGGAGGAGAGAGGAAAGGGGACAGGAAGAGGGAGAGAGACTTTCCTTTTTCTTTCTTTCACTTTTAAAATATTCATTTCAGAGGTAGTATTTAGTGATTCATCAGTTGCCTATAACACCCACTGCACATTACATCATGTGCCCTCCTTAATGCCCATCACACAATTATCCCTTCCCCAACCCACCACCCCTCCACCAACCCTCAGTTCATTTCCTAGAGTTTAGTGTCTCTTATTGTTTGCCTTTTTCTCAATTTTCATCTTTTTTTATTTTTCCTTTCCTCCCCCCATGTTCATCTGTTTTGTTTCTTAAATTCTACATTTGAGTGGAATCATATGGTATTTGTCTTCCTCTGACTGACTTATTTCATTTAGCATAATACCTTCTAGTTCCATCCACATTGTGGTAAATGGCAAGATTTAATTCTCTTTTGATATTCCACTATATATACATATGGCACATCTTCTTTATCCAGTCATTCATCTGTCAATGGACATCTAAGTTCTTTCCATACTTTGACTATTGTGGATATTGCTGCTCTAAACATTGGGGTGCATGTGTCCTTTTGAATCACTTTGTTTATATCTTTTGAATAAATAGTTGTGCAATTGCTGGGTCATATGGTAGCTCCATTTTTAACTTTTTGAGGAACCTCCACACAGTTTTCCAGAAACAAGCTGTACTAGCTTGCATTCCCACCAACAGTGTGAGAGGGTTCCCTGTTCTCTGCATCTTTACCAATACCTGTTGTTTCCTGAGTTGTTAATGGTCATATGGTTCTTATCCTTTCTTTTATCAATGTGATGTATCATGTTAATTGATTTATGAATATTGAATCACCATTGCAAATCAGAAATAAATTCTACTTGGTTATTGTGAATGATTTTTTTAAAAAGATTTTATTTATTCATGAGAGACATGGAGTGAGGCACGGACATAGGCAGACAGAGAGGTGCGCTCCCTGCTGGTGGGACTCCATCCCAGAACCCTGGGATCAGGACCTGAGCTGAAGGCAGGTGCTCAACCACTGAGCCACTTAGGAGTCCCTGAGTGATTTTCTTTAATGTACTGTTGGATTGGTTTTTTTTGTATTTTCTTGAGAATTTTTGCATCCATGTTCATCAGGGATATTGGCCTGTTGTTCCTTTTTATAGTGGATTCTTTATCTGCTTTTGGTATCCGGGTGATGTTGGCCTTCTAGAATGAATTTGGAAGTTTTCCTTCCTTTTTTATTTTTTTGAATAGTTTGAGAATAAGTATTAACTCTTCTTTAAACATTTGGTAAGATTTTCCTGTGAAGCCATCTGGCCCTGGACTTTGTTGGGAGATTTTTGATTACTGATTCAATTTCTTTGCTGGTTATTGGTCTGTTCAGATTTTCTAGTTCATCCTGTTTCAGTTTTGGTAATTTATCTGTTTCTAGGAAATTTATCCATTTTTTATAGTTAGTCCAATATTTTGTCATATAGTTTTTCATAATATTGTCTTATAATTGTATTTCTGTAGTGTTGGTTGTTATTTCTCCTCTCTCATTTGTAATTTTATTCATTTGGTTCCTTTCTATTTTCTTCTTGAGAGGTCTGGCTAGAGGTTTAACAATTTTATTGATTTTTTTCAAAGAACGAACTCCTGGTTTCACTAATCTGTTCTATTTTGGGGGTGGGGATTTTCTATATTATTTGTTTCTGCCCAATCTTTACTATTTTCCTTTTTATATTAGTTTTAGACTTTATTTGTTCTTTTTCTAGATCCTTTAGATATAAGTTTAGATTTTTTATTTGAGATTTTTCTTGCTTCTTGAGGTAGGCCTGTGTTGGTATATACTTCCCTCTTAGGACAATTTTGTTGGATCCCAAAGGTTTTGGGAACATTGTATTTTCATTTTCATTTGTTTCCATGTATTTTTTTATTTCTTTAATTTCCCCATTGACCCATTTATTGTTTAGTAGCAGCATGTTGTTTAACTTCTTTGTATTTGTGTTCTTTCCACATTTGTTCTTGTGGTTGGCTTCTAGTTTTATAGTGTTGTGTTCAGAAAGATGCATGGTATGATTTCATTCTTTTTATATTTGTTGAGGCCTGACTTGTGACCTAATATGCGATCTATTCTGGAGAACGTCCCATGTGCAATGAAAAGAATGTGTATTCTGCTGTTTTATGATGAACTGTTCTGAATATATCTGTTGATCCCATCTGGTTCAGTGTGTCATTCAAAGCCATTGTTTCCCTGTTGATTTTCTGCTTTGATGATCTGTCCATTGTTGTAAGCAAGTATCGTATTATTATCATAATAATAACAAACATAAAATTAGCCTTTATGTTTGTTATCGTTTTATATATTTGGGTGCTCCCATGTTGGGTGTCTAAATATTTACAATTGTTAGGTCTTCTTATTGGATTGCCCCATTTATGGATCTAATGCCCTTCTTTGTATCTTATTACAGTTTTTGTTTTAAAGTTTCGTTTGTCCAAGATAAGTATTGCTAGATAAGTATTGCTACTTTGGCTTTCTTTCTATACCCAGTTGCATGATAAATGTTTCTCCATCCCCTCACTTTAAATCTGCGGTGTCTTTAGGTCTAAAATGAGTCTCTTGTAGGCAGCAGATAGGTAGGTCTTTTTTTTTTTTTATCCATTCTGACACCTTATGTCTTTTGATTGGAACATTTAGTCCATTCACATTGAGTAAATATTGATAGATATATGTTCAGTACCATTTTATTACATGTCTAGTCATTGTTTCTGGAGATTTTTTCTGATCCTTTCTTGTCTTTGTGACTTTTGGCATTTCCTTTCTCCCCTCAAAGAGTCTCCTTTAATATCTTTTGCAGGGTTGGTTTAGTGGTCATGAACTGCTTTAGTTTTTGTTTGGGAATGAAGGCTTACTGGATAGAGCATTCCTGGCTGCAGATTTTTCCCATTCAACGTGTTGAATATATCATGCCTCTCTTTCTGACTTGCCAAGTTCTGCAGAGATCTGCAGATCTGCAGTTAGCCTTATGGGTCTTCTCTTGTAAGTTAGGAACTTCTTTTAATTTGCTGCTGTTAAGATTTTTTCTTTATCATATATTTTAGAAATTTAATTATAATATATCTTGGCATGGGTCTGCTTCTTTAGTGTTGCCTGTCCATTCAGGCTGCTGTCTCTTTAAAGGCAGAGATTGGCTATCACTAGCCCTCCTGGCTCCAGGTTCCAAGACACTGGTATTACAAACTCAAGGAGTTCAGCCCTTCTGGTTTTTAAAGACAAACTTTATGAGGATTAGTCTTCCCCACGCAAATCTATTGCAATCAAAATTGTATGGGGCTGGCAGAAAAACAGGCCCATAAAGCAATGGAACAGATGCAAGAGTATAGAAATTAGGCCTAACATATACAGTCAACTAATATTTGATCAGAGAGCTAATACCCACTGGAAAAAAGATAGTCTTGAACAAGTTGTGCTGGGAAAATTGGATATATACATGCAAAACTATGAAACTAGAAGCACACGTTACATGACCATAAAAACTAAATTGAAATAGATTAAGGATAAAATGTATGATCTGAAACCATAACATTCATAGCAGAAAACAGGGAAAAACAAGACCCTTTGACATGGGTCTTAGCAATAATTTTTTTGGTTATGACACCTAGCGCACAAGTAAGATCAAAAGAAACAAGTGAGATTGCATCAAACTAAAAGGCATGTGTTTATTTTCTTAATGCTAGGCTAGTACCTCAAGAACAAAGTTTAATGAAAATAGTGATAGGATGCTACTGATGTAAATGAATTATGCAAGTGATAAAACGAAAGATTTCAAATGACAAAATCTTCAGAGATGTTATAATGAAAACTTAAATACTCCTCAAACTTATTTGATATTGACATAACATCCCAATAAAAGCTGTACTCCAGATGAATGATTTCCTAGAAAAAAAGAGTGCTCATTGGACTTTTCCATCAGCCACTTTTTATTTTCTCTACAGTGAACAATGAAAATAAACAGGTGATTTATTTTCTGGTACAAATAAAGTATAATTTTTGGCTTTTTATGTATTGCTGAAAGAAGACAGATTTTCTAGCATCACGTTCAATATTTATGTCTTCTTAAAAATTTTGTTGCAGGGCATCTGGGTGGCTCAGTGGTTGAGGTCTGCCTTTGGTTCAGGTCATGATCCAGAGTTCCTGGGATCCAGTTCCACATCCGGCTCCCGGCAGAGAGCCTGCTTTTCCCTCTGCCTGTGTCTCTGCCTCTCTTTCTCTGTGCCTCTCATGAATAAATAAATAAAACCTTTAAACAACTTTTTTTTTGAAATGAGTAGAAATCATTTATAGTGTTTTGTCAATCGGTGAAGAAATTTCTTTTGCTTTTAGAGTGAGTATGATTTTATCCAGACAGATTAGTTATCTTGATCCACAGCATTATAATCCTGCCTATGTAGAAAAATTCTATGTATATACATTGTAGCCTAATATCCTATGGTGCACACTTGCATTATTTTCATCATATTGAGAATTCTAAGCTTAAAAGAGTGATTTTCATGAATTTAGTTAATGAGTAAATCACATTGTTTTTGAACATCCTCATTCTGAGTTGTATCACTAAATTTTTTGGAAAAATATCATTATTAAGGGGATGAAAACACTTTTTCATAAACATGCTTAAATTCAAATAATTTTTCCCCTTTGCACAAGTAAATGCGTTGAATTGTAATTAAGGGACATTCAAAAAAAGCTGATTTAAATCCTGTGGTTCAGTTAATCGATATTCTATGCCTTTGTTTTTCATTTCTTTTTTGGTCTCTGCTTCTTATGCATGAAGTTTGTGCTCAGAAAGCAGGACTATTTATACATTTCAACAGAATACCAGAGAAGCAGGACTAAGAACATTCTTTAAATATCATAACATGTATTGTACTTTTCTATGTCTTTTAAGAAAGAATAAATGTAGACAATATAAATACAAATAGAAAACACATGAATCTACTTCCTTAGTTTGCCAAATAGCATATGCTTCTCATACTTTGTAATTCCAAATTAATTTATATCAGATTCTTATATTTTATAAATCACTGAATTGAATATCTTTATACCACTGTCAATTTCATGAGAACAAATTTGCTTAATGCTTACATTTTTCATTACTGTGCTAATGGCATTTGATTGCACTTTGGTGTCTTCAGCTGTCAAAAAAGCCAGAATGAAATCTCAGAAGGAAGATTGAATGGTTTTCCTTTCATTACCTCTGCAAGGGACTCATTTTTTTATTTATATGACTGTTCTTACTATGGTAGAATTTTATGATAAGGAAAAATAAATTGTACCCTAAGGTAATATTCCCATCTTGATGGATTATAAAACATGTTAAAATTGGTCATTACAAAGTATAATTCTTCATGGCTTCAAACCCTGTTAGTATAATTTTTTTGAATTACAAAAAATAGCGATCAATTTAGTGGGTGCTATTAAATGACAATGCAATCAGACTGCAGCATTGTAAAATGACAGCACCAGATATCAGAGTTGGTAAATTTGTACTCCTGTTGTTTTGAATGAAAACAGCTTTGTCTCCTATACTTATAGATAGGTGAGAATGACAATGGGGCCTGAATCATTACATGATTGAGGCATGAAGGACATTTGAATTCATATTTCAGAGGGAACAAAATTATAATTATTCTCTAATAAAAATACAGACATTCTTTTAAAAATTGCTTATATAACAAAGTGTGAGAGTAAAATATGCTCACAATTCAAACAAAATCTCAGAGAACAAAGAAAGCTGCTTTTTTTTTTTTAAAGATTTATTTATTTATTTGAGAGAGAGAATGAGACAGAGGTGGGGGGCAGAGAGAGAGAAAAGGAGAATCCTCCAGCAGACTCTCCCCTGAGCAAGGGAGCCCAATGCAGGACTTAATCCCAGGACCCTGAGATCATGACCTGAGCTGAATTCAAAGTTGCCCATTTAACTGAATGAATCACCTAGGCACCCCAAGAGAACTGATCTTAAACAGTTGAATAAAACTTAGAATTTTTGACAGTATTTTAATAAAATTTTTTTCTTAGATTTCTCATTAATCTTCTGACAGTACTAGATTCCCCAATACAAATTTTTTTTTTTTTTTTTGCTTATCATAGCTCATGCTTAAAATGTCTTTCTTCCTCCTTTTCATTAATGATTGGTCATTTGAATGGGGCAATTTGGTGGATGTAGTCATAGTTGGCTTCTTATGTAATCCACACAGTTTATAGAGCAGGAGTTATAATCATCATACTATATAGACATGGAAGGTGAACTTTATAGATTATATGATTTGTCCTAAATCATATTCCTAATATGTGGCAAACTTACACCTATTATGGTTCTAAATCCATTGGTCTTTTACTTTTCTCATTTTCCTCCTTTTGCACTTTACCTTTACTTGTCTTATATTGCTATGAGCATGGAAAACACTTAAAATTTCTTTCCAAATCTAAATACAGCTCAAATAAAGAAATAAAACAGTGCAATTGAAAATAATATAACAAATAAAAATAATAAAAATATATAATAATTTTAATAATAAAAAAGGAAAAGCTAATAAATCAATAACTATCAGGTGAAATCTGATAAAATATTTGAATTGCATGAAAAATCTCAAAAGTATAAATCCACTTTAAGTACAAAGGAAGAGAAAACAAGTCATCTTCTGACTATACTCAACAACATTAAACATTAGAAGGAAAAAGGGAACATGGAGGTGTTTAGGAAAAAAAATTATAACTTTAGATTTGTAAACTTTGTGTTATTGCATGAAGTCAGCAGAAAGTTATTCCAACCTAAGCAGGATTTAAAAAAATCTTTGTAATCTTGAATGCCTACCAGAGGAAAGGTGCCAGGAGGAGAGGTACTTAGACAATAAAGTAATGAATTAAAATTATATATGCATTTGGTTATTAAAATAACTTTCTCAAAAATTCATAATATGAAAGAGTTTAAGACTCAGAATTTTAACTGCAGACTACATTCACAAAAATTGGAAAGAGTTCACAAAACCACTGTATCCTAAATTTCTACCAATATAATAAAAGTAAAATGATTTATTAAATCATTTTAATAGTTAAATATAAGAGAAGAATATGGGAAAACTTTATAGCACAGTCAAGTAAAACAACAAGTACCTTGTATTTTCTCAGTCTAAGGTTTGAATCCTTGTTCAAATATTTTCAGATCCTTTGATTTTGTGTGAATTTATTACTCAGGGCTTCATTACCTACATCTATAAAGGACAGATAATGGTGCCTCTTTTATTGGATTATTCTGAGTATGTACAGATAAAACTCCCAGTACAGGGCTTGGTGCATTTATCTTATATGAAAACTTCTCTGTCTCTTTACTGTTTTTATATAGATCAAATAATTTCTTAAGATTATGCTACATATTCTAATGTGACTGAAATATTTTCCACATATATTTTATTGCTGCATGAGCAAGTTTTGTATTTTTTTCTTGTTTCCAGACACTTCAATGGCTCATAAGACAATATTAGTGGTTTTATTTGAATTTCTTACATATTTTGCAAATAATTATAATTTATCTCTTTTTTTGGTTTAAAATTTTACCGTTTTGTCCAGAACTTAATAACGGGTTTAACTCATCAGTTTCACTATGAATGTAATGCTGACGATTTGAAATGTGTGTGTGTGTATGTGTGTGTGTATACAGATACATCCATATTAAGAATAGCTCATGATAGATCTTCCAGGGAAGATGACAGAACAGGAGCACCCTAGGCTCACCTCTTCTCACTGATACAACTAGTGTAAATAATCCAGAAATTGATTTGAAGACTTCAGAATAAACCTCACAAGTAAATGTAGAAAAGAGGCCATATCAAAGAAGATCAGAAGGGCAAAGATATAGTCAGCAACTCAATGGACTTGTGGAACTGTCTGTGTTAGGAAGGGGCACACTGCAGGCACAGAGAGGGGAGAAAAACTGATCCCCACACTGGGCAGCCTGAACAGGAAAATGAATCCCCATAATATTTGACTTTGAAACCCAGAGGGGCCCAATTTTGTGAGTTGTTACAACCAGTAGGACTTAAACCTGTAATTAAAAAAAAAAAATCAGGGAACTCAGCTCTGGAAGAGCTCTGGTGGTCAAGAGAAACACTGCTATCTACCCCCACCCCATCCCTCCATGCTTCTGTCAATCCATCCTTCCAGACAACCCACCTTGGTCCTTGCAAGGCAGAACCCATCCCATAGATTAATGGCAATATGGATAAGATTCTAGCACCACAGCCTTGCTGGACCCCCTCCTGCTGTACTGTGCTTAGGTGGATATGCCTTCTCCAATCTGTTCTTGGCCAGAGCTCAAGAAGTGTGGTGCCACAGGCCTGCCAGGGTACAAGCAGCCTCTACAGTGGCCAGCATCACACCAAAGCAACTCCTATCCCAGAGAGAGGGAAAGATAACTACACACACTAGTTAAAGGATACCAAGCAGGGGACTGGAGGCAGACAACTGGTCTGACTACAGGCACTGCTGATCAATGAAATTTCCCAGGAGACAACACAGGGAAGCACCCTGCAGTTTGGTGTCCAACACCTCTGGCAAATGCATGGTCTGACTCAACTCAGGCCCAAGGTGGCACCAGACTGGCTTATTAACATGACAGGAATCAAACATGCCCACCACAGGCAGATACCCATTGCACATGACTAGATTGAAAAAAAATGTGGCTCAACCGCAACGACAAACATATCCATCATACATAGGAGATACCTATGAAGCATCAAATTATGGTGTACAGAAGACACTGCATTGCAGTGTACCATATGATCTCTTCTTCATTAGGCCATTACTTTCAAGTGCAAAAGATGTAACTCTTTCCTAACACAGAAACAGACACATAGAATTAGGCAAAACTAGAAGACAGAGGAATATATCCCAAATGAAAGGAAAGGACAAAATCATAGCAAGATATATAAGTGAAACAGACCCCTGATAGAAATTTAAAGTAATGACCTTAAACATACTCACTGAACTTAAGAAAAGAGTAGAGTATCTCAGCGAGATAAAAAAAGAAATAGTAAGAGATGAAGAACAAAATGAATGAAATAAAAAATACAATAGATGGAAGAAAATCAGAGACTAAACAAAGTAGAAGAACAAATCAGTGACCTGGAAGACTGAGTAATGAAAAGAAGTCAAGCTGAGCTGGGGAGAGGAAAAAGAAATGACAAAATGAGAATAGATTTAGGGGCTCAACACCATCAAGCATAATAACATTCACATTGTAGGATCCCAGAAGAAGAGAGACATAAAAGGGAGGAGAAAATTGATTTGAAGAAAAAATAAGTGAAAACTTCTTGAAGGAAGGAAACAGATATCCAGATTCAGGAGACACAGAGATTACTCCAATAGAATCAACCCAAGGAGGTCCACATAAAGACACATACTAATTGAAATGGCAAAAGGTAGTGATCAAGAGAGAATTTTAAAAGCAGCAAGAGAAAAGAAAACAGTTACACACAAGGGAAACCCCAGGAAGCTATGAGCTGATTTTTCAGCCAAAATTTTGCAAGTCAGAGGGGAATGGCATGACATATTCAATGGACTAAAAGGAAAAATAAATAAATCTGCAGTTAACAATGCAAGATTTAGCCCAGCTATCATTCAGAATAGGAGAAATAAAGAATTTCACAGACAAGCAAAAAGTTAAAGGAATTCATGACCACTAAACCATCCCTATAAGAAATGTTAAAGGTGACTCTGAGTAGAAAGAAAAGATCATAAGTGGGAGTAAGAAAAGTAGGAAGCACAAAAACAGTAAAAATAAGTATATCTATAATAATCAGTCAAGGGACTCACAAAATAAAAGGATATAAATTATGACACCATATACCTAAGATGTGAGGAAGAGGAAGAGAGAAGTAAAGAATGATTTCAAATTTAGGCAACCATCAACTAAATATAGACTGCTATAGGCATAAGATACTATATATAAACCAAATTGTAACCACAAATCAAAAACCAATAATAGATATGCAAAAAATTATGATAAAGTAATCTATGTATGTATGTCACTGAAGAAAGCGAAAACCATGAGAAAAGAGAACAAGAAAATAAAGGAACAGATAACTACAAAAACAACAATAAAATGAGTAAGAAAATGGCAATAAATACATTATCTATCAATAATTACTTTGAATGTAAATGGACTAACTACACCAATCAAAAGACATAGGAAGATGGAATGGACAAAAAAACAAGACCCATCTATATGCTGTCTACAAGAGACACATTCAGACCTAAAGACATATGCAGGTTGAAAGTGAAGGGATGGAAAAGCATTTGCTATGCAAGTAAATGTCAAAAGAAAGCTGGGGAAGTAATATTATATCAGGCAAAATGATTTTAAAACAAAGACTGTAAGAGAAGACAAAGAATGACAATATAAATTCATTCTGAGGACAATCCAACAAAAAGATATAACAATTCTAAATATTTATGCACCCAACATGGAAACCCAAAAATAGTAGGATATTTATGAATGTACTTGAGACACCTGAGTGGCTCAATGGTTGAGTGTCTGCCTTTGTCTCAGGATGTGATCCTGGGGCCCTGGGATCAAGTTCCTCATTGGGCTCTTCATGGGGAGCTGTTTCTCTTTCCCTGTCTCTGCCTTTCTCTGTGTGTCTCTCATGAATAAATAAATAAAAAATTTTTTTTGAAAAGAATATACTTAATCAAGGAAGTGAAAGAGCTGCATTTTGTAAACTATAAACTATTGATGAGAAAAATTGAAGATGACACAAATGAATGGAAAGATATTTTAATGCTCATGGATTGCAAGAACCAATATTATTAATATGTCCCTACTACCCAAAGAAATCTACAGATTTAATGTAGTCCTTATCAAAATACCAAAAAGAATTTTTCACAGAACTAGAGCAAATAATCCTAACATTTGTAAGGAATCACAAATGATGCTAAATAGCCAAAGCAATCTTAAGAAGGAAAAACAAAGCTGGAGTTATCACAATTCCAGGTTTTAAATTTTACCACAAATGTAGTAATCAAAACAGTATGGCTCTGGTACAAAAATAAACACATAAATCAATAGACCAGAATAGAAAGCCCAGAAAAAAACCCATAAACTTATGGTAAATTAATCTCCAACAAACTAGGAAAGATATCAAATGGGAAAAACAAAGTCTGTTCAACAAAAGGTGTTGGGAAAACTGGACAACCACATGTAAAAGAATGAAGCTGGATCACTTCCATATACCATACACAAAAATCAATTCAAAATGGAATTTGATTGGCCTTTAAAGGCTGAGGCCTGAAACCATAAAAACCCTAGAAAACAACATAAGCAGTAACTTCTTTGACATTGGCCACAGTAACTTCTTTCTAGAAATGTTTCCTGAGGCAAGGGAAACAAAAGCAAAACTAAACTATTGGGACTTCATCAAAATAAAAAGCTTCTACACAGTGAAGGAAACTAAAAGAAAACTAAAAGGCAGCCTATGGAATGGGAGAAGGTGTTTGCAAATGACATATCTGATGAAGAGTTAATATCCAAAATATATAAAGAACTTACTTATACAACTCAGTAATCCCCCAAAACCCAAATAATCCAATTAAAGTGGGCAGAAGATGTGAGCAGAAATTTCTCCAAAGAAGATATCCAAATGGCCAAAAAACACATTAACAAGATGCTCATCATCACTTAGCATCATGGAAACGCAAATATAAAGTACAATGAAATATCACCTCACACCTCTTAGAAGGCATATTTTAAAATGTCAATAACACAAGCAAAAAGCTGTGGCTGGTGAGAATGCGGAGAAAGAGGAGCCCTTGTGCACTTTGGTGGGAATGCACACTGGTGTAGCCACTTTCAAAAACAATATGGAGGTTCCTCAAGAAGTTAAAAATAGGGTGCTGGGTGGCTCATTCTGTTAAGCATCTGCTTTTGGCTCAGGTCATGATCCCAGGGTCCTGAGATCAAGCTCCACATCTGTCTCCCTGCTCACCAGAGAGCCTGCTTCTCCCTTTTGCTCTGCTGCTCCCCCTGCTTGTCCTTCCTCTCTTTGTCAAATAAATAAATAAAATCTTTTTTAAAAAATTAAAAATAAAACTTCCTTATAATCCAGGAATCACACTAGTGGGTTTTTACTCAAATAATACAAAAGCACTAATTTGAAAGAATAGATGCACTTCTATATTTATAGCAGCTATTATTTACAATAGCCAAATTATGCAAGCAGCCAAGTGTCATCAATAGACAACTGGATAAAATGTTACTATTTGCAATGACATGGTGGATCTAGAGAGTATAATGCTAACTATAATAAGTAAGTTAGAGAAAGACAAATACCTTATGATTTTGCTCATATGTGGAAGTTAAGAAACAAAATAGGGATGCCTGGGTGGCTCAGCAGTTAAGCATCTGCCATCAGCCCGGGGAGTGATCCTGGAGTCCTGGGATCGAGCCCCGCATCTGGCTTCCTGCATGGAGCCTGCTTCTCTCTCTGCCTCTGTGTATGTCTGTGTCTCTCATAAATAAGTAAACAAATTCTTTTTTAAAAAAGAAAAGAAACAAACAAAATAAATGAGTAGAGAAAAAAAAAAAAAAAGAGAGAGGGAGACAAACCAAGAATTAGACTTTTCACTAGAGAGAGCAAACCATTACCAGAGAGGAGATGGATGTGGGAACGAGTAAAATAGGTGATGTGGATTAATGAGTACACTCATCATAATGAGCATCGAATAACGTATAGAATTGTGGAATCAATATATTATACATGTGAAACTAATATAACACTGTCTGTTAACTATCCTGGAGTTAAAATAAAAAACTTCAAAAGAAAGAACACCTTACTATAATTTGTTATTATGTCTTCTTTGCCTCCTCTAGACTCTGACAATTTCTCAGATCATCCATTTTTTAAAAATACCTTGATACTTTTGAAGAGCAAAGTTCAGATATTTTGCAAAATTTTCCAACTTTGTTTTATTTGTTTTACTCATGATTAGACTGGGTTATGACATATTTATTTTATAGTTTGTGTTATAATCCAATACTGTGTTATTTATTTTGTTGCTTAGATTGTTTCGGCTTTGAACTTTTCTTTCACCTATCACATCATTTCCCGTCCTGAACACTTACTTACTTTTAGTCATTGAAAGATACTTCTTGGTCATCTTGCTTATTTCTGTATCGGATTTACAATCAGCCATTCCCCTCCCCCTACAATTCCCAATTCTTGTTATTGGAAAATAGTATTAGATACAATGATGTAGGTTTTGGATGTGCTAGTTACTACTGGAATGACATTATTTCCAGGTCCTACTAGCTGACAGAACATGGAAATATATTTATTTACACATATTTATTAATATTTCTATATATACCCATCTGTACCTACATTAAACTAATTATGAGTTCATACTGATGTCTTCAACTCTAATCCTATACTGTGTGCATCATTTGAGCCTTCTGCCCTTGCTTGTCTATAACCTCCCACTCCAACAGTGAGAAACAGGCCTCCCACCATATGCCACCTAATTATTAATTACATCAATTCCATTACACATTTATAGCTTTTTCAAAATGTTTAACCCTCACTACTGGGAAAGAACTATTATCTAGAGTAAAATGCTTATATACTGTCCCTGCTGCCTTTAGTGTTACATACTCCACTAATTTCAAAAGTTATTTATATCAGCATCTTTGTTTTCCATACACTTCTGTGTGGTTCCTTTCTATATTCTATTTTTGTCACATTCTACATCCCTTTTGAGATCACCTGATCTCCTAAATGATTTTTAGGCTTTCATACATTAAGGATCAATATTTTTCCTGTAGAGCTCTTTTTTTGACAGAAGTGTCATTTATCCATTACAATGCATGATAGTTTCATTTTTTATTTGGATATACATTTTTCTAATTAGTTGCACCTAGGAATGAAATTACTAGATTGTATGGTAAAGTTATATTTAGCTTTGTAAAATAACTAATAAACTGTCTTCCAAAATGACTATATCATTCCATTCCACCTGTAATGAATGAGAACTCCTGTTGGTCTGCATCCTTGTCAGTAATTGACACTGTCAGATTTTGATTTTAGCTATTTTCCTAGGATGTCTAGTGACAATTCATTGTGGCTTTTTTTCATTGTTGTTTTAATTTGAAGTTGTTTGATGAGTTCAGCTTTTTTTCACATGCTTTTGAAAAATCATATGTTTGTCTCTCTGGTGAGGTATCTCTTTAGTTCTTTGCTTATTATTTTAGTTGGATTTTTATTTTTTATTATAGATTTTTTAAAGATTCTTTGTATATTTTGGATACAAATCTTTTTATGAGAGTACTTTTGCATAACTTTTCTTCCAGTCTATGGCTTGTGATTTTAGCTTTCTAATACTACAATAAATCATACAAACTGAGTGACTTAAATAATATAAACTTATTCTCTTATATTCTGGACAGCAGAAATTACAAACATGGTGTTTCAGACTATGTTCCTTCTAGGGATTTTAGGGAGAATCTATTTCTTTTTTCAAGTTTATAGAGGCCACTGCATTCCTTGGCTCATGACTCTATCCTTTATCTTCAAAGCCAGCAGCATAGTATTTTACTTTCTCTCTCTTTGATTCTTCTTCCCACATTTTATAAGGTCCCTGTGTTTACACTGGGATCACCCAGATAATTCAGGATAATCTCATCATCTGCAAAATCCCCTTTGCCATATAATGTAACATATTCACAGGATGTAGACATTTTGGGAAGAGGAATTATTTAGTATATCACACTTGTCTTTTGATTCTTTTACTAGTGTATTCCTTAATGCAGGGGTTTGAAAACTTTTAATAAAGATCATTTTATCTTCTTTGTTGTTTTGTTATTGATGGGTTGTGTTTCTGGTATGGTATATAAGAATTAATGCTCAAATCAAAGATCATCTACCTAGACTTTTTTCCTTTATTTTCTTCTATAAGCTCTGTAAATTTGCATTTTTCATGTAGGTTTATGATCTATTTTGACTCAATATTTATGAAAGGTGTAAGGTTTGTGCCAAGACTCATTATTTTGCATAGATATTATTTCCTTACTGTTGCTTCAGCAAAATGCGACAAATTTAGCAGCTTAAAACAGCACAGATTATTTTCTTTCAGTTCTTGCAATTGGAAATCCAAAATGGGTTTAGAGGTCTGTGTTACTTCTAGAGTCTATGTCTTTATAGCTTTTAGAGGCCACCTGAATTCTTTGGCTCCTGGGTACTTCCTCCATCTCTAAAGGAACAGCAAACATATTCAAATCTCTGCTTCTATTGTTAAGTCAGTTTCTTATGCTTCTCTCTTATAAAAGACTCCTGTGATTATTTGGCCTCATCTGAGTGATCCAAAATAATCTCCCCATGTCAAGATTCTCTACTTAATCACATTTACAAAGTCCTTTTTATCATATAAGGCAACTATTCACAGGATCTGGGATTTGAATGTATACATCTTGAGGAATGAGAGGCATTATTTTATCTACCACACACACAACATCATTGTTGAAAAGACTGTATTTAAGGGCACCTGGATGGCTCAACTGGTTAAGTGTCCGACTCTTGATTTTGGCTCAGATCATGATCTCAGAGTCATGAGATTGAACTCCATGCTTAGCATGGAGCCTACTTAAGAGTCTCCCTCTCCCTCTGCTCCCAACCCTCTGCCCCGCACACACCCTATTTCTCTCTTTTTTGGTTGGAGAAAGAAGAAGAAAGAAGAAGAAGAAGAAGAAGAAGAAGAAGAAGAAGAAGAAGAAGAAGAAGAAGAAGAAAGAGGAAGAAGATTTATTCCATTGAGTTGCTTATAGTCCTTTACAACAATCAGTTGAATATATTCATGTGAGTCTGTTTCTGGGGTCCCTTTATGATGTATGTGTCTAGTCTTTCACCAGCACCATATCATCTTGATTACATAGCTTTATACTAGATCTTAAAATCATGTTAATATGAGATTTTCAGTTTTATTGCTCTTTAGTATTGTGTTGCCTATTCTTGGCTTTTTGTCTTTTGATTTCCTTAGCAGTGTATTTCTCAAAGCAGAGGTTCAAAAACATAATAATTTTTGTCGATTTTTTTCTCTGATGGATTGTGCTTTTGGTAGTGTATCTAACAATTGATGGTTAAACCATTAATGTAAACTTTAAACTTTAAAATCAGTTTGGTGATGTTTACAAAATAGCTTGCTAGAATTTTGTTTGAGGTTGAATTGAATCTTAGTATAAAGTAGGAATAATTGACATCCCAGTAATTTAGATTTTCTAATCTATGAATATGGACTATTTCTCCACTTATTTAGATATTATTTAAAATTTTTCATCAGAGCTTTGTAATTTGGACATTAGAGCATATAAATATTTTTTAGATTTATATTGGGTTTTCATTTTTGGTACTGCTATAATTTCAAATAGTTTTTTTAATTCAAAATTCAATTATTCATTACTGAAAAACAGTTAACTTTTGTGTATTAATGTGCATACTTTGTGCAACCAAGCTATAATTGCATATTTTTTCCAGGAGTTTTTATTTTTTTATTTTTTCAATTATTGGTGATTTTCTACATAAACAATCATGTCATCTGCAAACAAAACCATTTTATATCTTTCTTTCCTATCTGTATGCCTTTTATTTCCTTTTCTTATCTTACTGCACTACCTATGACTTCTACTATAATGTTGGATAGCAGTGTTGAGATAGTGCACCCTTGTCTTGCTCTTGATCTTCAGGGGAAAAGTATCCAGTTTCTCATCATTAAGTATGATATTAACTGTAGGATTTTTGTGGATGCAATTTATCAAATTGAAGAAGTCCCTATTTCTAAAGTTGAAAGTTTTCAATCATAAATGACTGTGATTTTTTTCTGCATTGATTGAGATGTTCATATGAGTTTTCTTCAGCTTAATTTTATCATGGATTACATTAATTTTTTTTAAATATTAAAAGTCTTGTATACCTGAAATAAAAACCACTTTGTCATGATCTATAATTCTTTGTATACATTCCTGGATTTGATTAGCTAACATTTCATTCAAGATTTTTGCATCTCTTTTCATGAAAAATAATAATTTGTTATTTTTCTTTTTTGCAATGTCTTTAATCTGATCTTGGTAGTAGAGTAATGTTGACCTCACAGAATGAGGTCCATTCTGTGTTCCATCTGCTTCTGTTTTCTAGAACAGATTGTGGAGAATTGGTATCATTTCTTTTTTAAATATTTCTTTATTTTTAATTTAATTTAATTTATTTGATAAAGAGAGAGAGCCCATAAGCCAATGGGAGAGGCAGAGAGAGAGGGATAAGCAGACTCTCAGCTGACTAGGGAGCCTGATGCAGGGCTTTATCCCAGTACTCCAGGATTATGACCTGAGCTGAAAGCAGATACTTAACCAACTGAGCCACCCAGGCACCCCTGGTTTGGTAGAACCCACCAGTGTAACCATTTAGGCCTAGTGCTTTCTTTTTTTGACAACTTTAATTATTGATTCAATTTCTTTAGTAGATATAGATAGCTCTATTCAGATTATTTATTGCTTCTTTTTTTTTATTTATTGCTTCTTTATGTGAGTGTTAGTTGTTTGTGTCTTTCAAGAAATTTGTCAGTTTCATTTAAGTTATCAAATTGATGGGCAGAGAGTTTTCCATAGCATTCCTTTATTATCTTTCTAATGATCGTGGAATCAGTAGTAATGGCTTCTCTTTCATTTCTTATAATAGTAAATGGTTCCTCCTCTCTTTATTTCTTGGTTAGCATTGTAGTGAATTATCAATTTTATTGACCTTTTCAAAGAGACAGCTTTTTATTTTTATCTTCTCTATTATTTTTTTATTCTCATTTCATCGATTTTTACTGTAATTTCATTTTTTTTCTGCTTGTTTCAGGCTTACATTGTTTCTCTTTTTTCTAGTTTCCTGAAGTAAACTCCTAGATTATTCATTTTAGTTCTGCCTTCTTTCCTAATATATCCCTTTAATAATATATATCCCTTTAACATATATAAATTTCCCTCACAGTTTCTATTTTTGTTTTGCTGCATCCATAAAATTTGATAAGTTGAATTAGCTTTCACAACACTTAAACATCTCTCTTGAGTTTTCTTTGATCCATTAATGATTTTGAAGTATGTTATTCAATATCCAATGTTTAGGATTTTTCAGCAATCTTGCTGTTATTTATTTCTAGTTTATGCCATTGTGGTCTGAGAATACACTTCATAGGTATTTTCATCCTTTTAAATTTATTAAGGTATTTCTTATCATCCAACAGATAGTATTTCTTGCTTAGTCTTTGTGATCTTGAACAGAATCTTTATTCTGCTCTTGGTGGGTGGAGTATTCTATACATGTCAGGTATATTAAATAGGTTGATAGTGTTGCTCAGGTCAGTTATATCTTTATGGACATTTTATCTATTTGTTTTATCAATTACTTAAAGAGAGGTACCTCTACTTATAACAGTGAATTTGTCTATTTTCTTATGGTTCTAAGACTTTTTTGTGCCTCATATATTTTAAGGCTAGATTATTAGGCATATACACATTAAAGATTGCTATGTCTTTTGCTAGATTAATTCCTTCTTCATTATATAATGTAACTGTTTATCCTTGATAATATTCCTTTTAGTTAAATTTGCTTTATCTGAAATTAATATAGATAGTAATATGTATTTCTCCATCCCTTTAGTTTTTAACTATCTGAATTTTTGTACTTATTTATTTATTTTTAAAGATTTTTATTTATTTTTCCAGAGAGAGAGAGAGAGAGTAAGCATATGCACCAGTGCGGGGAGGGGCAGAGGGAGAAACAGACTCTGCTGAGCAGGGATCCTGATGTGGGACTTGATCCCAGGTCCCCGGATCATGACCTGAGCAGAAAAGGCAGATGCTTAACCAACTGAGTCACCCCGGTGCCCCTGAATTTTTGTATTTAAAATAAATTTCTTCTAACTTATATATAATTAGTTATTTTTTTCTAATCCATCTGACAATCTCTGTTGTTTATGGTCTAATTAGAGCATTCAAACTTAATGTGATTATTGGCATAGTTGAATGAACATATACCATGTTTTTCAGCTATTTTCTATTCTATGTATTTGGTTTTTTCCTTCTTTCTTCTCTGTTTACAATTATTTCATATTATTCCATGTTATCTACTCTCTTATCATGTCATTGCCTTTGTAGTGGTTCTTTTTTTTTTTTTTTTTTTACCTTTTTAGTGGTTGGCCTAAAGTTTGCAAAATACATTTTTAACCAATCTACCTTCAAATAACACTATACCACATTATGTGCAATACAGGTAATTTAGAGTATTTGAATTTCTCTGTTTTGTCCTATGTGATATTAGGGTCAACCATATTACAAATCCATACCTTGTCAATATGGAATTACTTTAAACAAAAAAAGTTATCTTTTAGATCATATAAAAATAAGCGATACAAAAGACTTCATTTGTTTTCATGTATTACTTCTCTATACTCTCTCCGTCTTTTAAATCCTATGTTTTATTTTCTTAGTTGTATAATTTTCTCTCTACTTGAAGAATATCCTTAATATTTTTTGAAGACACATCTCCTGGCAAAGAATTTACTCAGTATTTCTCAGCCCATGAAATACTGATTCTTTTTCACTTTTGAATAATATTTTTTCTGGATATAGAATGCCAGGTTGATAGGTCTTTTCTTTCAAGACTTTAAATAGTTCTTTTCTGGCTTATATCTTAAGATGAGAAATCTGCTATAATTTTTATCCATGTTTCTTTATAGGTAAGCTTTATTCCTTCTCTATCTTCTTTCAAGATTCTCTCTGTCTCTCTCTCTCATCCATCTTTGGATAGAAAATTCTGCTATAAATGCCTAGGTGTAGATTTCTGGGTATTTGTTCTGCTTTTTATTCTCTGAGTTTCTAGTATCTATTTTGATGTTTGCCATGAATTTTGAAACATTTCTGGCCATTAGTTGTAATATTTCTTCTGTTCCGTTCTCATTCTAGCATTCCAATTATATGACCTTTGAAATTGTCTCACAGTTCCTGAATGTTCTAAACCTTAAAAAAAATCTTTTTTGTTTGTATTTTGGTTTCAAAACTTTCTGTTGGCCTATCCTCCAGCTCACTGATTCTCTTCTCAGCCATGTTCAGTCCACTGATGAGCTTTCAAATGCATTTTTACTTTGTGCTCAGTATTTTTTATTCTTTCTTAGAGGTCCCATCTTTCTACTTATACTACATACCAATTTGTATTTGCTCATTGTCTACTTTTTCCATTAGATCCTCTAATATATTATTTACATTTAATATATATTTCCACTCTGATAAGTCCCAAATCTCAGTCATATCTGATTCTGACTTATATTTGTTTTGCTCCTCAGACTCTATTTTTTCTTGCTTTTTAGAATGTCTTGTATTTTTTGTTGAAATCTAGACATGATGTATTTAGCAATAAGAACTGAGACCTTAGGAACTGGAAACAATATACCTCAAGTATGAGGTTGTACCTTATTCTGGTTAGAAAGTGGGCTATTTTTTAAAAGATTTTATTTATTTATTCATGAGAGACACGGGGGGGAGGGAGAGAGAGAGAGAGCGAGAGCGAGAGAGAGAGAGAGAGAGCTTGGCAGAGACACAGGCAGAGGCAGAAGCAGTCTCCACACAGAGAGCCCGATGCGGGATGCGATCCTGGACCCTGGGATCATACCCTGAGCTGAAGGCAAACGCTAAACTACTGAGCCACTCAGGCATCCCAGAAAGTGGGCTATTTTTAATGTTTGCTATAGCCATAAGTGATAGAAACTTCGGGTTCCTCTAAAGTCTTATTTCTCCTATCAGTTTGGGCTTCTCAAAACTCTCCGATCTAGAGACAATCTGTGTCTTACAGTTCTTTCAGCTGTGATCTATTTTTCTAGGTAGTGTGAGAGTAGAGGATAAAGGAAACATTTTATAATCTTTTTAATTATGTTTCAGATTTTTAGTGTTCTATGACTCCCACGTCAGACTTGGACTTCACGAGTGGACTTGTGAACCCCACAAGTTTTTCCTGCATTAGTATGTCTCCTTTAAACCTCCTTACCTCCTCTTTTTCCTGGGTTACATGTCCCTAATCTATTCTTGAAACCCAATCTTTTGTTGAGTATGTATTTTTTCTCCTTGAAGGGGACAGAAAAGTTGAAGGATCTCTAGTGGGGAAGAATTCCCTTCTGCCAATAGGGATAAAGTTTCAAATTATATGATGGTAAATATGTTTCCTTGGAAAGTAGATTTTTGTTTGGAGTGAGTTGTTGTACTTTACCATAGATTTTTTTTTTTCCATCCCCCTGCCATGGTTGAGAGGGACTCTCTTGGATCTTCCCCATGAGAAACTGGTGGTTTTCTGATGGTAATGCCCACAAAAATGTGGGGATGCCCTTGAGATTACAGCCCAAGAGGTTTCTCACTGTCATGCTGGTCCACTTTTAGCTTCCCAGAATTTATAAAAATTATATAACACATGTTCTTATTAATTAGTTTATGGTAGTAGCTTCTATTCCAGATAAACAGATTTCTGTTGCTGTGGCTCTCTAGATGTACTAGTCTCTCTAAATTTTGGGTGTTTTTTGATCTTGCAAATTCAGTTTTCCAGTAGGTCTACCTGGTAATTGATTTTTTAGTTTTCTCAGCTTTTTTTTTTTTTCTGTAAGGATGGATGTGATAAATTCCATGCTCTTGATATATCAGAGTGAAAGTAGAAATCAGAAGAGGTATTTTAAATTTAAAATGGCAGAAGCTTTCTCTAAAATTTTATGCTTGGGAAAAATTTTTAATTTTTCTCTCTGGAGTTATTCATTTTGTTTGCATTTTACCTTTTTTTTTTCTTTAAAAATCAGCACTTCTTCATAATGTGCTGATGTATTTTGGTTGATGGAGCTGGTTATAAGATTCATCATGTGCATATGGGGAAATTAGGAAATATGTTTATATTCCAGACCGTGTGTTTGACAGAAAGCTACATAATACTTAATTTAGCAATCTTTTTTTTCAAACTGTATTTTCCTTGAGATGTTTCCATTACTACACATCCTCTCTTTTATCTAAATATTGGAGTGGAGGATGGGTGAAAGAGATGACGATTTAGGAGTGCACTTGTGATGAGCACTAGGTAATGTATGGAATTGTTGAATCACTATTTTGTACACCTGAAACTAATATTATACTCTATGTTAGCTATACTGGAATTTAAAAATTAAATTAAATTTAAAAATTTAATAAATCTTGGATTAGTAATTGTTTGCTATTTTATGCTTCCTGATCACAAAGATTTTTATGTCTTCAGTGAAGCTGAACCACTTAATGAGAGTGATATTGCCAGAAAATTTTCAGTCTCTTTTAGCTTTTATCATTCTTCTTTCCCCAGACATTTTAGTTGTTTGTTTCCTGGGCTAAGATTTGCAGTGACTTAAGCCCTTCTTCCCTCTCTAACTTCACCTTTAGCTGCATCTTCTTTTCTTTCATGTTCAACACTGGGACCTAGGGACCTCAAGTTGCTCATTATTCTTCTTGGTATACTGCTCTTTTGCACTTATTTGGAGTATAATCATCCATCTTTCCCTCTCTCCCGCTCTATCTAGTGAACCCTCATTTACCTTCCAAATCCCTCTCCTTTAAGGAAGCTTTCTCCTGTTTTTCCATGCAGAATGGTACCTTCCATCTCGCTTTTCCCCAGCATTGCACTTCTATCCACAGCTTTATCCTTTATGGTTATTGTTCACATATTTCTGTCCTATAAAAAATGTGATCTCCTTGGGCACAAGAGTGGTAGCTCTCATTTTTTTTCCCACTAAAGCTTAGCACAGAATCTGGAACCTATAGGTGTTTGGCTCACATATAAAACAGTGAATAATAAATGATAATATCAGTAATTGGTGCTATCTTAATAACTCTAATT
The DNA here is from genome assembly GCF_048164855.1 of Canis lupus baileyi. Lineage (NCBI taxonomy): Eukaryota > Metazoa > Chordata > Mammalia > Carnivora > Canidae > Canis > Canis lupus. The sequence goes on from NC_132860.1 coordinate 47,320,557, forward strand.
TCATTTTTACCTCTAAGGAATCATTGATTTACAGCTGTACTTTCAGGTTTCATATAAACTCCGTTCTTTTCTTTCTCTTTTTCTTTTAAACTCCAATTAAAATTGTGTAGTATTAGAAACATAAGATGTTTTTCTTTATTTTTATCTCCTTTACAAACTGCTTGTGATAGTACATAGGCTAATAGAGTGCACTTTATTTAGGTTAAATATGTGTTTGAAGATATATAGTTTCTAGCCTTAAGTACCACTTCTGTTCTCAAGTTATATGAACTTGATTAGAGGTCATTTCATCTGTAAAATAATTTCTTCACATGTATTTTTGCAGACTTTTTGGATTTTGAGTAAATAAATAAATTTTTTTAATTGCACCTAAATCATAGTTTGCAATTTCCATTGGCAGTAGAAATTAAAGTTCTTGGACAGTCTTAGTGCTGTGTGCTTGCTGCTGGCACTAGTTCTCTTAAAATAACATTTTGAGAAACAAACAACAGATGTTGTAGAAATAAGAAATTGGTTACTTGAGTACTGAGCTGGTTAATGTCTTTATTGATAGCAGTGGTATCAACTTCCATTTCTTGTATAAAAAACTATACTGGATTCTTTGTTTTTAAGTAAGCACTTTTAAACATTTTTCTGTTTAATTCTTATGATATATTTTGAGATAAATGCTAGTGTTATCCCCAGTTTGCTGAGGAGGAAACACAGCTAACCGACTCTAAATAGAGATTATAAATTATGAATCTAGTAGACTAACTACTATGACCCATCACCTAAACATGACTGCACAGAAATTCTTTTAGTTTAATTTGTAATGTGTGCTCCTGCTTAAACTCTTCTAATAGCACAATTCATCTTCCTCACCCAAACTTCACATGTAGCTGCAAAGACTACAAATCTTAGTGTAGAGCTACAGACCAAAGACACTGAAAGAAGAACTTTCTTATCTGACAGCTGAAAAACATTTTTTCCTTTTTCACTGGTATGTTGAAATGCACCAAAACATATCCAAATTGGTAGTACTAAGAATGAGAACTGGTCAAGAAATCTTTGTAGATGAAGAAACAGCCTTTAAAGACAGGCCTCTGCAAGTGGCCATTCCCAACCACTTGTGACAGAAACAATTTTTTATTTGCAGCACAGAAATACATGAGTTCTTTGTCAAAAACTGCTTCAGTCAGAAATCCATGCTAGTTTTAAATGAAGGTGTCATGTCTCTGCCACCTCAACATGCCTATAAACAGTGAGACCTGTATCTGATTGTAACATTTATGATTCATTTGTCCTTTGGTGAATTAGAATGTTTGACATTCTTGCATTAGGCTGTAAAATGCAGGAGGATATTAAGTGGATAGTATAAAACTCCATGATTCATGACAGAGGAATGAATGTACCATATTATCTGATCACTACTGCAGCCAGTTTAGAGCCACTTATCTGCTTCCTTCACGTCTGGTATATAGAGATAGACCATCTTTAATATCATATCCTGCAAATGGTGATGAATCATTCTTGGAAGTTTTCTGATTGACACTTTCTGAGGCTTTACATTCTATTGTTTTAACATATCCAGTTGGGATTTTTGGTTATAACACTGTGGTTTTTCAATTGCCAAATAATTAGATTAGCGAAAATGATCTAACTGTACAGAATGGAGATTTTTTTACCCTTATTGATAGCACCTTGGTTATCTTTTAAAAAAAATCTAAATGCTATTGATTTGGTGGATTAAATTTATGACTGTGCAACATAATTCTCTATAAATGAATCTCTGTCTTTCCCAAGGGTGCCAAACACACTAGCTGACAGAAAACCATTTAGTAGGAAGGGGATGTTTAATATTGCCTTGGGGCACAGCTCAGGTACTCACCTTATACATGCTTTTCATGCTGGAAGGAATTGATAAGTGATGTCTCCAAAAGTAAAATATTCTGATGTAACTGAGCCCGGGATCAACAGAGATAAAAGTTTGTGAGAACAGATAAGGCCTGTTAGAGGTTTCCCATGAGTTTGTATGTATTTGGGGAACTGGGAAAAAGTGAAGGGATTTTCCTGATTCTTCATAATCAGATTGAAATCTTGCTTTTGCACAGGTAAGCTATAAATAGGCATTTGAAAAACTGCTCTTATGGATGGGCTTTTGCTCCTGCTGGACTCATTCTCATTCCAATCACATCAGAAATGGTGAAAATCAATGTGAAGTGAAGCCACTAAAGGTCAGGAGTGAAAAAGGGTTCAGCACAACAATAATTTAGAGCACTGTAGAAAGTATCTCATCAACTGTTAAGAACTCAATTGAACCATTATTTTTTTTTAAAGGTTGTGCTTGACCAGTCTCTGCTGAGAGTGGGAAGGTTGAGGCTGTGGAGGCCACAAGAGAGAATATGTGGAGAGAAGCACCCTCCAGTTGCTTGTCCTGTTGGAGACACCATGCTGCGAGCAGCGTGGAAGGCCACAGCGAGAGAGATGAGGAATGATAGAAGCTTAGAACTTTGCTGGATCCCTTCCTAATGCTGTTTCCTGTGATGTGTTGCTTGTTTGTGTGCCATGGTAAATTAGAATGCTGTCCTCTGCTCTGGAAGACTTCCTACTCCCCTCTCCCTCTTTAATCCTAAGAAAGTATGTTAGTCAGACAATGGAAAACTATACATATTTAAATCTATTTCTTCCCTTTGATTTTGGTAGACTTAGCCTGTTAGACCACTAAAAAGTAATTTTCAAATTTTTCCTTTTAACTGTCACTTCTCACATACTATAAAAATGCCTGAGAAATGAATAACTGAGAAATTGGTGCACAAATTATTGTCTCCTGTGACATTGTATAACCTGCTAACTTTAGGTTCATTAATGGGTAAATTGTTAAAGTGAACACAATTTTTGAGCAAAAGACTCTTATACATATGCAAAGAAATACTTTTATTTTTTCCTTTGGAAGTAGTTTTATATTCTTACAATGGGACTGGCCTTTGCCTCCTTTTCTTGAGGGGCTTTATGATGTTCTGCTTTCTGTCTTAACCCTGCTTTTCACATTATTGTCAACATTCTTAATCATCACAATCAATGTTTTTGAGGACTTGGTTTGAACATTCATGAGTGTCAAAGGCATTTATCTTAATAGAGCAAAGGTTGTTATTTTAAATTTTTATATTGGTGCGATCATTTTTATTTTTCTAGCTATTCTGTGGCATTTGGAGAAGTTATGACTTCATCTCAGGCCTCAAAATGCTTAAAAGGAGTGAGAAAAAAAGTTGGCAGTCCTGTTGATAAGTAATTATGACAGGAGTAAAGAAAAGAATCATTAAGGTGTCTAACAGGTAACCACATGTTGTGGGTTGCCTAGGATGGTCTTGTTGTAATTATTAATAGCATTCTCATTCACTCTCAAAGGTGTCCTGATTTGAGTGATTAATCAGCCTTCACATTTATAAAAAAATAATATGATCAGAGAAGTACTTTGTTAACTTTTAGGTCAGTCAGTGACTTCTGTCAGTAATCTTTCGGTTGAAACTTAAAACTCTTAAATATACACAGATTATAAGAATACAACTTGTCAAAGAGGACATATGTGGGTAACTAGCATCCATAACAAGAACTAAAACATCATAAATATTCTATGACCTCTCTTAGCCTTACTTACCCTTTTAAAGGTCCATCTCGAAATAAAGTCATATTAGAAGTTAGGTTTTCAGGAGTATGAAGTTTGGAGGGAACATGATTCAATTCATAACAGGATATTTGAGACATGTCAAATGAAGGATGTTACTGGATCAGAGTGATCAAGAGAGGGATAGGAAGAGATGAGATTAGAGAGGTAGTGGGTTTAATCACATGAGCTATGATTCAGTATAATAAAGGTATTAGATTTTGTTTCTAATAACAAACCATGTTTATTCAACTGAGGAGATATGTGATGAACTTTTAAAAAAGATCCCCTTGGTCACTGTTTGGAAGAAAAGATATAAGCAGACAAAGATAGCAATGGGGAACAAATAAAGAAGTCACTACAGGGTATAGCTATGGTTTCTTGGACTGAGACTAAAATTTTTCCGATGCTTAGTAAGATTCCTTACTTTCTTAAAAGTGTATGGAATGAATGGATAGTTAAATAAACAAAAGGCATAAATACACTGAAACAGGTGCATGTTTTTAACTATGTTTATTTTAAAATAAACCTGATCAATTCACATATGAATAAAAATGATGCATTTTGGCCTTGTGAAGAAAATAAGTCTGATTAAATTACTAAAACTTTTCTTTGTAATTATTTGATTAGAATAATTTTATGCGATGAGTTCCAGAAATATAATGCAATATAATGCAATATGCTAGCAGCTTGGGATAAAAAAGAAAAATATCAAACATTGCCTGGAGAAGTTTACAATCAGCTTGAAAATTTAAAGAAAACTTCTTTGTGGAGTTGAGGTTAGAATGAAATCTTAAAGTTTGAATAGAAGCTCTCCAATTAAATAATAGAAAAACAAAATAAAGATAACAGTATGGACAAAATGAGAAGGTATGAATTGTATCGGATATAAAAAATTCAGTATATTAATATATAAAGTGAAGGTACTGAGCATTAGTGATGAAGATAATCAGAGGCACATCTGAAAGTCCTTCTTCTACTAGGTAAGACATTGACAGCATACTTTCAGAACAACTAGAAAACACCGGACAATTTTATATAGGAGAGTAACATGAGGCTTTGGCTAGAGGAACTGTGTACTCAGAGCTAAACATCCACTGAGAAACTCTGACTAATAAAGTTGCACATTTCCCTCTTTTTTAGTTGTTGTTGTTGTTGATAATGCATAGGGATACAGACTGGAAACACACATAGACTTTTCATCGCCTTTACCAGGCAAGAACCTCTTCCCCACATATACCACTGCCCAAAGACATCATGGCTCCACTCAATTTCAAGAGGTCTGAACAGGCTAGAGGTTTTTTGTTTGTTTGTTTGTTTGTTTGTTTGTTTATTTTTCAGGCTAGAGTTTTTCTATGGAAGGAAGAAAAGCTTGAAATATTGGTGAGCAGTAGTAATTTCTACCACTATTACAGCACTCTGGGGACAGTATGAAGGAAGGGTTTTAGTGGCACAACACTGAAAACAGAAGGTATCTAAATGATTTGGGAAAACGTTATGATTGCATTGACCAGATTAGTAGAGAGATATAGATGAGGCCAAAGGACATGATATCATAAATATTTGGGAACTAAAATAATCAGAACTTGATTAATTTTATCGAAGTGTAATTTAAGGCAACAATGAAAAGAAAATCTAAGACTACTGTCGTATTTCTGACGTGGGTGATAGATAGTAATATAATTAATCAGACTAGAACAGAATATTGGAGAAACAGGAAGTTTTATTGGTGGGATGGGGAAAATAAGGCTTTTGAATTTGTTGATTTTAAGGTATCTTTGCAACAGGAAATGTATAAATACAAGAATATAAACATAAAACTGAGGATAAGATTGCTCAAGAGGAGAATGTGACATAAAAAGAATAGGCCACAGGTCAGGCCGTGGGGAATTCCCAGAATAGGCAGAAAGAGAAAACACGATGCAGATATAAATGAGTGGTTAGAAATGTAGGAGCAGAAACAGATGAGAGAAGAGTCAAAAACAGCTGGGTAGAAGGGTTTCAGAAGTGAATGTTCAACTTCATCATACACGTGAAGACCTTTCTACCTAAATGATGTAAATTCCAACTAGAATAGGATCTAAATGTAAACACTGAAACTAAAGCTCTAAGAAAATACAGGAGAATAATTTTCTGATATTGGAGTAAGAAAGTATGTCAAAAATCTTAAGCTATACAGTAAAAAAAAAAAAAAAGAAAATTTAGACTGCATTAAAGCTTCTGTATAAGGTAAAAATCGAAAGGTATCCGTTAGATTTGACAGTATGCTTACTGCATCTTTTTGCCAGAGAAGAAACTAGAGGAGGCCAGAGTCAAGGAGGGGTTATTATTATTATTATTTTTTAAGGAGACAAATATGAACACATTTACAGAACAAGAGGAAAGAGTCAACAATGACAAGTAATTTTAGGATGGACATTTCTTGACAGATAGTTGAAAGACAATGTAAGTATTAAGCAATTTAAGTATTAGGACTATTACAAAGTTGGGAGGAATATACTTCCATTAAAGGAGAATTTTGTCTGCTTAACAGAAGCTTTAGAGATTGCCCAGGTCCTTCTGGAATAGCCGGCTGCCTGATCTCAAGTGTGTTAATAGGGGTGATGATTTGGGCCAGAGGGACACGGAGACAGTATTTTGGTTTCAGTTCCATCCAGAAGCTGACCTCAACCAAGGGTTTGGGTGAAAGTAGAATATTTGGGAGATGATCCTAGAAATTGTTGGTAGGGAAATGGGAAAGTATAAGAGGGAGGGAAGGAATCCCTCCAAGAGATGCATTATCAAACCAGCTAAATTCCATTGGAGAATTCTGGGAGTTGGTAAAAAGAAACCTCATAGTTATCCCAACCATGGAATGAGGAATCTGGAGTGTTTATTTAACAAATCCTTGACTATTACTTGTTTAGAGCCTTTCTCAGAGCATTAACTATTTGTACTCTGTATGCAGGCTGAAAGGGAACATGAAATCAGAAACAAAACCCTCAGACAGAATCTTGGATGTCAGCATTAATTAATTAATTAATGTGCAGAGGTGAATCCCAGGAGGGGATGGCTGAGACACTGACAGCATCTGCTAAAGGTGCGTAGCTCAGGAAAGGACCCCAGGAGTGCAGCAGTGAACAAGTGCACCATTATGCAGTCTTAGGCATATTCTTTTGCCTTTCTGGATTAATTTACAAAAATGTGTGTGCTACTCTGGGAAGGGCTGCTATAACAAAATGCCACAGACTGGGTGGCTGAAACAATATAAATTTATTTAGTGTTTTTACAGTTCTAGAGGCTATAAGTACAAAATCAGGGTGCTAGCAGATTCCTGAGGCCTCTCTTCTCGCTTGCAGATGGCCCTCCTCTTGCTGCCTCTTCATTTGCTTGTCCCTCTGTGCATGCACACCTCTGGTATCTGTCCGTGTATCCAAATTCCCTCTTCTTATAAGAATATCAGTCACATTGGATTAGGGCCCACCCTTATGACTTCATTTTAACTTAGGTGCCTTTCAAAAGGCCCTACCTGCAAATATAGTCACATTCTAAAATACTGAGGGTTAGGGTTTTCAACATATGAATTTTGGGGGACACAATTCAGCCCATAACAGGTGGGTTAACTTGACAGTCCCTAAAGTATTCTAATAACATTTTTTTTTTCTTTTTAAGATTCTTTTTCATAGCTCTATAACAAGTTTTTGACACTTTTGATCTTTAGGCCTCTTCTCCCAAATGCTGTTTTCTTCGGAATGCAATTTAATCTTATTTTATTTACACTGCAATTAACTCTTAAATGTACAGTCCCATTTCATCTTATCAGTAAGACATCTATACTACCTCTTGCAGATATTCATCAAACAACACTCCACTGTCAAAAGATAAGCTTTCACCATCCTGCTTCTAACGTTCCTCTGCGTGTACTTTTAGTGGCCTGGGAGGGGCAGTGCTGTCTCGTGTATCAGACAAGACACTGCCAGTCAGGGAATTTGGAATTTTCAACTATGTCTTCTGAAAACCTGAAGCAATTCACTTAACCTCTCTGTATCTCAGTATCCTCATTTAGAAAATGAACGTAAATGGGATCTACCTGAGAGAGGTGTGATAGGACAAATCAAAAGATGCTTTATCAAGTTTGAGTACTTCCATATTGTAATAAGAAATGTATGCTATCTAATGACTTTTCTAATGTCTTGGTAATTTTTAACTGTCAAAAACTCAACCTTTAAACTTGGACTATATCCTCTTGAAAAGTGACTCTTAGTGTTGCGTCTCCAGATACCTGGGAAGAAGCAAGAAGAATATTTGAAGTAATCAGAGAATTTCTAGGTAGACCAAGTGTAATCTACAGATTGAATAAAAATACTTTTCTTTCACATACACTCATATACTCATACACTTTTTCAAATACATGTATATCTCATGGAGCCAAATAAAACATTTTTAAAAGTTTTTATGTTAATAATAATGTAATTATTATATATAATTCAATTACTTTCCTAGAAAACCACAACTGTTAGGGTAAGAGTCAAAAGTTTTTTGATATTAAGAACGGGTACTTATACTGAGAATTATAGCTCAAATTTTTAATTTTTGCTTTGGAAATTAGTTACTAAATGTGGTTTTGTTTAGCAAATCTTCTAATTGAAAATTAAGTACAATAATGATTATTTCCAAAAGGTTTCATGGTCACCATCAACTAGCAAAAAGTTCAAATTCTTAGTACTTCTCAGTTTCTTCTGGGGAAGAATTTCCAAACTAGAGATTATTCTAATCTGTTTCCTCAAGGATCTGATTAATAAATTTAGCTTCCTGAGTGACTCTGTTGTGTACCTAGGCTTGATAACCACTGTGCTGAACTGCTTCCTTATCAATTAATCAATAAGTGCTCACTTTTTATTTAAAACCACAGGCATTGCAAAGAAGTCTTGATTTTTGTCTTAAGCTAATATTCTCCTTAGTGAATTAAAATGCCTTTGGTTTAAGTTGTTTGTCATTTTAAACAAAAATTTATTTATACCTTTACACTGATGATAAAGTATTGTTATGCACTATAGCAAATAAAGAGTTAGCTGATTCATGCTTTCAGCATCAATGAGCTCCAGGCATCTTCCAAATAATTTAATCAAGTCAGAGGTGAAGGTTATGCTGAGGGAATGCCAAATATGACTGACAATTTGTAGACCTAATCAACTCTATCCTCCAAGAGCACAGGCTGCTTCTTGTAAATATTCTTGAGAAGATAGAGGAAAAGAAATCTTTCTGTAATCAATCAGTCAGCCTGAATGGAGTAGCTTGAGTTTAGTTAAGGGTAAGAATCATGGTTTTTGGTTTAGGAAGAAGCAGTATATTCTAGATAAAAAGAATCATGCTTGATCATGGTTATTTTCTGTGTTTAGATGTTCAAGGTGTTATGGCCAAGCGTGCAGCTGGTTAACTAAGTGTGCTCCATGGTAACCTATGGTTAGAAATTATTCCAGATTTTTGTTTTGTTTTGTTTTTGTTTTTTGACAAGATGGGCTTTGGAATGGTTTGAATGGTAGGGCTTATTACAAAGTAACTCTAAGAACAATGATGGTCCTGAGAATGTATCCTGTTTGCAGTCTAATAGTCAGCTTGTTAGAGTCTCAGACATGCTGGAAGAAGCAACAAAATACCCAGGATAAAACAGAAGGCTTTATTACCCACTATATGGCAAGTCACATGAGATACATGCTTGACTGATTTCCTGTTGCCTCCCAATCTCGTGGAAGTGAAAAGAAAAGACCTAGAGATGGGTTTCATCACATCTGAGGAACTCTAAGGTTAGGGAACTCAGATATTTCTTAATAGAATACAAGCAAACCTGCTTTTAGTTCTGAAGGGAGATATTATCCTTATTATACTGGAAAGCAACCGAGGCTTGGTTGGCCCTTTGCTCTAGAGGGGCACACTATCTCTATGTTCCACAACTGCTCACTACACAAATGTCCTTGGGAATATAGTTTGGAGCAAAGATTGTTGGGGCCTTTGTTCACAAGAAGTGTAGGAAAATAAGAGCAGCCCATGAAGAATTGTCTTCCAACAGCTGTATTTTCTATAAAGCATAATATTTTTTACTTAGTCTATATTGTTTTGGGATAATTTTGAGGGACTAGTGGTATTGGGTAGGATAAAAGTACCCCCCATCCAAGTAACTACTTGATACAATAACTAAATACATTTGCACTGTTTAATTAATTTTGTTAATTGAGTTATATATACAATATAATTTAAGTGTTCTAAACAGACTTTATCCCATTCAACATTTTCTGAGTCACCTTTGTTAGGTGAGAATCTAGCTGCTCCTTAAATACCTGCTAGACAGGAGCTCCTTATCTTATATGTTCATTTTTTTGAGTACTTATTTTTACTGGGGAATGGGCTATGTGTTGGGGACACATGTATGGAAGAAACAGACCTTTTTTTTTTTTTTTTTGTCAAGGAGATTTCCTTTTAATAGAGGAAAAAGAGTAAGCACAGTTTCCCATGAACTCATAGAGAAATACCCATTACAACATGTTTTAGGAAGGGCTTATTTGGGAGAGGTGAATTTTTAATTGAGTCTTTTTAATTTAAATTCAATTAGCCAACATATAGTACATCATTAGTGTCAGATGTAATTGAGTCTTGATGGATCTACCTCACCAAAGTAAAGGGTAAGGAGAATAGGAAGAGGAGAGTAATGCATGCAGAGGAATGAACAGGAGAAAGAACAAGGCAAATTCAGGGAACATCAAGCCATTCTGAATTGCTGACAGCTAGGATGTGTGTGGGTGAGTGTTGGGAGATGAAACTGCAGTGTAGGCAGGCATCAGAATAAATGGAGACTTCTGTGTCAAACTAAGGAGTTTCAAAAATCTATGCTTATACTTTCTAGAAGGTCAGTGTAAAATCAGATCTGAATTTTAGAATGATCCTTCTGATAGCTTTAAAGAGAATTGATTAGGGGAAGACTAAAATTTAGATTAGAAGTTTAGAATTAAAAGAAAGAAAGAAGTTTAGAATGCTATTATAGTAATCAAGATCTAAATTAAGGGTGTGTCAATAGGCATGGGGAAAAGATGCATTAAAGAGATAGTTAGGGGGATCCCTGGGTGGCTCAGTGGTTTAGTACCTGCCTTCGGCCCAAGGCGTGATCCTGGTGTTCTGGGATGGAGTCCCACATGGGGCTCCCTGCATGGATCCTGCTTCTCCCTCTGCCTGTGTCTCTGCCTCTCTCTGTGTCTCTCATGAATAAATAAATAAAATCTTAGGAAATGAAATCAGTAAGACTTGGTGACTGATTCGATTTTTGGTGTTAGGAAGGAAGTCTGGGAGGACTTTACTTGTTTGGAACAGGGCAACAGTTCAAGAAAAAATCTGGAGAGAAGAGCAGGTATGTGTGTGTGTGTGTGTGTGTGTGTATGTGAGAGGTGATAAAGAGATTAAGACTTCTTCTTGGGCATAATGAATTTGTTTTGGGTAGGATTTAAATAAGATCATTGCAGAGAAGAGAAACAGAAGGTCGAGAAGGGAATCCTGGACAACATCAACATTCAAGGGGTACTGAAGTTGTTAAAAATTCTTTATTAAGACCTATGAAATTAGTATTTACATGTACAACTATCATTTCCTTTAAAAACCAAAAGTAAAATAAACAATAAGGCTTTTGAAATAACACAAACATGTTTTCTCTTTACTTCTTGAAATAACAATATTCTGAGGATATGTCATGATATGTAGATAATATTGTTGAAATGTAGTCCTCAATCCTGCTAAAGCTGGGTAAAGGCTTGAAAGGTCTAGAAAAGGAAAAATTAGATGAATTGTTCTTATAGCAAAAACTATTAGGAAAGTATTTACTTTTATGTAATGGCCATGTTAAAAAAAGTGGGCTTTGAAAAACTATAAAATGGAGCTGTTTGCTAAAAGTCTATATTGGAAATATTAATTTTGTGCCTCTACAAAAAAAATGGGTTCTTTTCAAAATATAGATAGTTATTTGATCTTCAAGGGAATCTACTTGGATACTGATTACTATACTATTTTTCCTTCATAGACATTCATTTAAGGGGTTTTTATTATTCTGGTAAAATTGATTTAGTATATAAAAAGCCATTCTCTTAATAGAGCTATTTATCTGGAAGGGTTAGCATTCTATTGGATTTTATTGTGCTCTCTAGCAGTTTTTTACTATGTTGTTTTAACCAGGTTTTCATTTAAAGAATTTAAGCAAACAATAAGGACACTTCCTGGGTTTGCAATGAGAATTATTGGCTTCTTCAGCACATCCTAATGTCAATGATAATTTTTGGTCAATAAATTTATGATCAGATGTACTGTGTCGAAAGGGAGACAGAACGTAAAGACTGCTAACTCTGGGAAACGAACTAGGAGTGGTAGAAGGGGAGGAGGGCGGGGGGTGGGAGTGAATGGGTGACGGGCGCTGGGGGTTATTCTGTATGTTAGTAAATTGAACACCAATAAAAAATAAATTAAAAAAAAAGATGTACTGTGTCATTATCAAGCAATGGAATTTAAAAGTATCTATCACTTTTGTGTTTTTCAGTTTAATAAGCAAATTAAAAACAAAATTGAAGACAATCAGTACTGGTGTGGGTGTGGGAAGCTCAACCCTCTCTCTCATGGTTAATAGGAACATACAAACATTTTTGGAGAGTGACTAACAGCTACCAAAAGACCAAAAGAGTGCATTGCTTTTCACCCATAAACTGTACTAGGAAATAACTTCAATACAACGGTTGGGAAACTATGCAGCTTTATATACTAACTTATTAACTTTTGAAAATTGGAAACAACTTAAAATTATGTCAGATGAAGGGTGTTTAAATAACTCTTAAAATACACAATGTGGAGGGGTGCCTGGGTGGCTCTGTTAGTTAAGCATCTACTGATTTTGGCTCAGGTCATGATCTCAGGTCATGAGATTGAGCCCCATATCTGGCTCTGTATTCAGTGCAGAGTCTGCTTGTCCCTTTCCCTCCCCCTGAGTGCATGCTCTCTCATAAATTAAATAAATAAATAAATAAATAAATAAATAAACAAATAAATAAATAAAATCTTTTTAAAAATAGAGTGGGATATTACTTTGCAACTTTTAAAAATGATAAGGATTGAGCACTCCAGAGGACTCAGTGGCTTGGGTCGGAGGCTGGAGCCGGAGGGCATTATGGACAAATCTAAAGAAAACTGCATTGCAGGGCCTGTTAAGACTACAATTGCACTTGGTGATGGTCCAAAACGTGTTCTGGTGACTCAGCAAGTTCCTTCACAGAATCCGTTATCTGCAAATAGTGGCCAGGCCCAGCAGGTCTTGTGTCCTTCAAATTCTTCCCAGCGAGTTCCTCCACAAACCCAAAAGCTCGTCTCCAGCCATAAACCAGCTCAGAATCTGAAGCAGAAGCAATTGCAGGCAACTGGTGTCCCTTGTCCTGCCTCTAGGTCACTGAATAGTACCCAAAAGAGTGAGCAACCCTCGTCATCAGCCCCTGGAAATAATTCTGAAAAGGAACTGGCAACAAAACAGAAAAATGAAGAATCAAAAAAAAAAAGGCAATGGGCTTTGGAAGATTTTGAAATTGGTCGCCCACTGGGTAAAGGAAAGTTTGGTAATGTTTACTTGGCAAGGGAAAAACAAAGCAAGTTTATCCTGGCTATTAAAGTATTATTTAAAGCTCAACTGGAGAAAGCAGGAGTTGACCATCAGCTGAGAAGAGAAGTAGAAATACAGTCCCACCTTAGGCATCCAAATATTCATAGGCTGTATGGTTATTTCCATGATGCCACCAGAGTTTACCTAATTCTAGAATATGCACCTTTTGGAGCTGTCTACAGAGAACTTCAGAAACTGTCAAAGTTTGATGAACAGAGAACTGCTACTTATATCACAGAGTTGGCAGATGCCCTGTCTTACTGTCACTCAAAGAGAGTCATTCACAGAGACATTAAGCCAGAGAACCTACTCCTTGAATCAGCTGGAGAGCTTAAGATTGCAGATTTTGGGTGGTCAGTACATGCTCCATCCTCCAGGAGAACCACCCTGTGTGGCACCCTGGATTACTTGCCCCCAGAGATGATTGAAGGCCGAATGCGTGATGAGAAGGTGGATCTCTGGAGCCTTGGGGTTCTTTGCTATGAATTTCTAGTTGGGAAGCCTCCTTTTGAGGTAAGCACATACCAAGAGACCTACAAAAGAATATCATGGGTTGAATTCACATTCCCTGACTTCGGGTCGGAGGGAGCCAGGGATCTCATTCAAGACTGTTGAAACATAATCCCAGCCAAAGGCCAACTCTCAAGGATGTACTTGAACACCCGTGGATCATGGCTAGCTCATCAAAACCATCAAGTAGCCAAAAAAGCAAAGACTCAACTAGCAAACAGTCTTAAGGATTGTGCAGGGGGAGAAATCTGAGAGGCAGGGCTGCTGATACCGCTGACGGCCTGGCCTGCCCGGGACGGAGGGCGCTGCAGACGGAGGCCTACTGTGCAGGGGGCGCCTCGGCCTCCCCCCTCGAGTCTACTCAAGTCAACAGTACGCTCTGGAGTGAAAGTAGCCACAGGATCGTGGCAGTGTCACTAGTTTCACAATTTGGAGGTGAGGTTCACCTGGACCTCCCCACAGCCTGTTTCGAGTCAGGCCTCCTTGTGGAGGACCCGCTCCGGGTCCTGCTGCAGGGAGAGTGGCCACGTCGTGGTGACTCCATCAGTGAAAGAGGCGTGCAATAACCTTCCAAGTACCTACGTGTATGTAACTTATTGGGTGGCCAAATCTGGTAAAGCTGTCAGGATGAACATGTGATTCTTTCTTTTAAATGTTAAAATAAGATTTTTATAAAGAAAAAAAATGATAAGGATTAATCTTATTGACCAGGTCTCATAATATATTAACTAGAAAAAATATTTTTTCAAATAACTTGAATAGATTAATTCAAAGAACAACTCAAAGTACAGAGTCCAGTAGAAAATTTATCATGTAATTATGGTATGAAATTCTCATTTTCAGTGCTCGGCAAAATATCTTCAGAGTCCTATCTGTACATCTCCCCACTCTCCAGATTCTCCAACTGAAGCAAATCACCTGTCTTTGTTCTTCCACTTTTGCTTTTTTTTTTTTACTTATTTCTCTGTTTCTGCATCATAAAAGCCTAGAAAAGATGGAGGCAGTTTAGTATCTGTGATAATAAAAACAAGCTTCTATCAGTCTTGGTGGAATATGGAGTAAGAGTGAGCTATGGACACTCCAAATAAATTTAGTATAATATTATGTAATTAAAAAACTATGTATATATAAACACACACTATGTACAGTCTAGAAAGACATATGTCAGAATAATAAAAGTTGTTATTGCATTGTGTGGCAGGTTTTCAATTAGTCTCTAGTTTTTACATGCATTTCTTTAAGTTTCTTACAATAAGCAGATATCACTGTATAATCAAAATGTGCAATAATGTTTCAAATGGTTTACCATAAACATATGAAAGATCATATATTCTGAAAAGGGCTTGATGTTACCTTTGGTCAATGCTGGGCACATACATTAGTTCTCAAAAGTTAGATCAGCAGATTTGTGCTAGCCTTCGCTACTGGAAATTATAACCTTGAGCTCAAACATTTGACAATTTCATTATAAAAATTTTTTAAGTGTACCTTTCCTACTAAAAAACTTTCACAAAGAAAAAATCCAATCTTTCATTTTCTATCTCAAAAATTGATTTTGTATAGCTAAATTAATTGTATTAAAGAAAAGGGGCCTCAGTGATGATTCTCAAAGAAAATATGAGGCAAATTAAGTCTAACATGCTCTGTTTCATTTCAAACAAAAGGAGAATCCTTCTGACTTCTCACTTTGAAAAGACACAAAATGTGGTGTTTTGTTTGTAATGAGATGATGAAAATTTTTGGTGATCTGAATCATTTAAACTACCTGCTTATGGATACTAAAGAAAGTCTAGGTAATGGGGTCTTTCACAAAGGGATTCACCCCCCTTATATATATTTATTTTTTACTGAATGAGAGTGGAAATTTTATATTTCATCTTAAGACCTGAAGAGTGACAAATATGCCATCTGCCAGTTATTAATTTCTAGGACCTAATTGTTAAAGCCTTTTTCAGCTCAGGAGATTCAGCAAAGTTTCAAGTAAAGGACTCCATCCCCCTTAGCTGAGGAACAAATGTGGTCAGGAGACAAGGAAGTGTCCAGCTGGTCTCAAAATTAACATACTTTCTCAGATACTGGAAACTTATCTAATGACTTAGTTTGTGGTTTTTCAGAGAAAGCTGCATGAAGTTCAGGGTGAGCCATGATTTCTCCTCACATTAACTGACTACAACCAGAAATTTAAGCTCATTCCCTGTGGTAAAAGCAATACTATTTCTGAAATCCATGAATGTTTCCCCCCAACCCCCCCCAACTTCTTTGTCCTGATCTCCCCTACCTGCAGCCAGAGGAATATGTTTGATGTTGGAACTGGATTAGTATCAATGCTATGTAAAGTCAGTATTTAGCTTTTAAATTGAAGTATTTTGAATCCTCAAGATCATAATCATGAAAATAAGCTGAATTGGGAAGAGAAGAGGATTTTCTAAATTCATTTAACTTTCATGACTATATAAGAATATCCCTGAGAGACTCCATCATAAAATTCTATAACAAACCAGGGTGCAAAAAACTGAGAATGTGTCTTAGAAATTTTTTCCTCAAAAGGATGGGTAAGAAGCCCATCTGGTTTGGTCACTTTCAACAGGTACGAGAGTGAGAACACAGCAGCAGGGAGTGATTAGATAGTTGAGAAGAGTGAGGCCCAAACAAAGCTCTGCTTCTGCCATGTGGCTGTGTGGCTGATAGTTTCCTTGGGACCTGGTAGGGTCATACAGGAGAGATGGGGGGATCAGCAGTACAGTACTATTTGAGGTCAAGATAAAAGGGCCAATGGGTTGCAGACTCCTCAACTGGTTGTGGTGACTGCCATAAGCACAGCTTTAAAAGGCCAGCTCTGGGGCAGCCCGGGTAGCTCAGCGGTTTAGCGCCGCCTTCAGCCCAGGGCCTGGTCCTGAAGACCCGGAATCGAGTCCCATGTCAGGCTCCCTGCATGGAGCCTGCTTCTCCCTCTGCCTGTGTCTCTGCCTCTCTTTCTGTGTCTCTAATGAATAAATAAATAAAATCTTAAAAAATAAAATAAAATAAAAGGCCAGCGCTGGGATTAGAACATAGCAGCCTATAAAAGGGTTCCAAAATACAACAAAGACTAAATGGGCACTTTCCCCCTCCATCTATGATGGCCCAGGTTAAATTCCCAGATACCACCTTAAATCATTTTAGAGAAGGATAGAGAGAGAGAATAAAGTTAAAAGACTAATAATGTACCAGAAAGTGACTGAATAGAGGAGATTATTCAAACTTGAATAGACTGAGGTATAATTTTTCAGAAAATTTAAATTTTATTTCTCTCTATGTTTTCCCCTATTCCATTGTCTGTAAAGCCCTGGAGGAAGATAAGGTCAGTTAGCAAGAAATAAAGATGCTACATTTTTTTTTATCAGATATCAGAGTATAATGTGTTAAAATTTTCACATCTCCACATCTGTGTATCATATGATGTTCAGAGTAGAGAGTGTGTTTTGTGGGATCAAGCCTTGTCTTGATTTTAGAAGAAGAACTCGATTATTAGAAGTAGAATAGATCTTTAGATCTCCAGGGATCCCTCCCGGTGTGTGGGTGGGGTCTAGGATTCTATAGGGCAAACATTCCCACCACAGCTGATAGCAGCTAAAGATTAGATGGCAACCTTAGGATTATCAATATACCTGAGGGCTGCACTTGATCCAGGATGGATGAAGGCCCATGGAAAGCTGAGCAGAGTGATTTGAACTCACTGTCAGGGGACTGTAGTTCTGAGTTCCAGTATGGCCACTAACTTGCTCTAATATATGAACATGCAGCTAAACTTAAGTTACTAGCTATTTTACATAATGACTCCAAAATGAATGTTGGTTGGTCTGGACCAGATGATACTTAAGATCCTTTTTAATGTTTCATTATTTTCTGAATGGATTTTGCTCTTAGAAAACCATTTGAAACCCATTAGCACACTCACTCATGGTTTCTCTTTAAGGGAGCTTTATGGCAGCTTAAACAATTCAGAAGGCAAGAAAAGACACTAGAAGGTGATACAATGCAGCAGGTAAGGATGTAGACTCTGGGCTTGGACTGCCTGGGTTCAGTTTCTGACTCCATCACTTAAATCTGTGTAATCTTACTTAACTTCCTTCATATGTAAATTGAAGATAATAATAATATCTATTTCCTCTTCGTTCTCCTCTTCCTAACCCTCAAGATGTCAATGAAATCTTTGACTCAAGAATGCAGCCCTTATCTATGAGCACCTGTTATGCACAAACATTCTTCTAGATGTTCTACTTTCCTACTGGAAACCTGGAAGAAGAAATTTCAGTAGGGAAAAATCCTTCCAGGGTCATGCCCAGGTTTTTTTTAGGGTCAGTGGTGACCTGCAGTGAGAGGAGACCTCCTCTTCTTCCTTAACTAGTCAGCGGTGGCTATGATGGCAGTGACTGCCTCTCCTCTCACTCCTCTTCCTCCTCCCCTTCTCTTCTTTTAATTATTTGCTCCTTATCAAAATAGATAGCTTTGAATTATTTTAGTGTTGATTTTATAAGTGCTTAGTCTAAATGTTAAGCTATATGAGGCTATATCAGGACAACTGTCCTCTATAGTATCGCTCATGTGGAAGATCCATCAGGATAGGTTTGACCTAGAGATCTGCAATTCCCTGCCCTCTAACTGCAGGATGGATATCATCTTTTCTTCTGCCAAGAAAGAAAACATATCCATGCGTGCCCTTAAGATTACCATTGTAGTAGAAATAAGATTGAATCTTATTTGATTCAATCCACATATTATATATGAAATACATCCTTACTGGTGGGTTGTACTATTGGATGTAAGAACTGTTGCTTTATATATTTAGAAATTCTGAAATTGAACTGGGTATTTGCTAAAAATATGAAGCTAGAAAACTTAGGTGCCATTCCCTGCTTTTCTTCTTACTAATTTTGTGCTAATAAGCAAATCCTCTGATGTCTATGAGTTTCACTTTGTCATGGATAAGATACAAATATTTCTGTGTTTGCAGAATTCCTGGGGGACCTGAATAGGGTCATGTATATAATAAGGTACACTGCACAAATATTGTTTATAGCTCTTGTTCTTTAGAAGTCTGTTTAGATTGTCATTGCCTTTATTATGGGTCTTTTAGGCTATTACTGCCTACTGTTTTATGTTCATTTAAATGGAACATTTCTTTTTCTTTAACTGCTTTTTATAATCTATTAGAATGTGGGTAGTAGACATTATGGGGAAATTTTAATCTTATATTTTTTTATAGCCTATGGCTCTACTTTTTCCAAATTATATCATTTTTCTTATTGGGAATGGGTTGAGAATGATGGAAGGTTTCCTAAAAACAGCATGATGTATATGGCTGCATCTGCTTTTTCAGAGTAGGTTTTCAGGGTGACATCAATCAAATTGCCATCTTTTGGGTACTATATCTAATATGACAAATTCAAAACAAAACTTTTTAAATGGCAAGTAAGCAGAATTATATATGGATTCTTTTACATATTGGAACTCATTTTTTCTTTTTTTGGCATTGAGAAGTTTGTGGAGATTTGGAGACAGTCTAAGCTTAGGAAATGCTGAAAAATGGTTCTTGGCGTTTACTTATATTAAGTTCTGTATTTACACACAGCTAGTACCTAAGAGATGCTCATCATAAAATGTTTTGCAATGTGTTTGACATGGACACCTATTTAGAAAGCACTGCTTAAACATTTTCCAGACTTGCACTTTAGACAGCCAAGTCAGACTCTCTGAAGGTGGAGCTCAGCAAACCAACAAACTTTATTTTTATCAGGCATTTCGGTAACCTCAGTTGCTTTTTGTGGGTGCCTGGGTTTGTAACAGATTTTTCTTTCACAGAAATACTTGCCAATTAGTTTCAGTCAATAGCTCACTAGGAAACATATATGAAAACATAGGTCAGAGTAGGATAAAAACTCTAATTAGGTTTTAATAATGCTGAATCCCCTAATTCCAGTGGGAAAAATGATAGATGGTAAATTTGGGTCAAGGCTAAAACTTAACATTTTGTTTGTGTTAATGATCAGTGATTACTCATGTCCCTTTCTTGTTTCAGACTGTTCTGGGACTCTAATTTATGTAGCCAAATAAATCTGGACTTTCATGGCAGATGTTTTATCATTATAATCATTAAAAGCGATCACTTTAATAACTCTGATTATATTTATTTCACAAGGGCTAACTGGCTTCATTACTTCCTTGGGATGGATGAAGTAACATCACTTTCTTTGGAAATATGCTATAAAAAATGGTCATTCTGGTTAGTCTTCCTCGCAGAGAAAGCTATTAGACAAATATTTAAGCAAAGCACAAGGATAGTTTCTTAGGAGATGAATAAGATATGGTCTCTACCCTCTGGGAATTTAATAAAATTAAAGAATCTACTCTTCATCAAATATCATTCCATTTCCTGGCATTTGATGACCACCTCGCTGAAGCTGTCTGCCAATCAAAAGATCAGGAAAAGCATTTATGAGGCAATTTGTATTCTGATGAATGAATTTGGTGTATCGAATTTCTGTATGTCTCATTTCTGTTGAATGAAGACAAGAGCAGAACAAATTCCTAAAGACACAATGTACAGTGCTTCTAAGCAGTATAAAGATATTACTTCACCTTTTATAATATGAATCTGAAATAGCATTAAACATTTATGACCATTGAGTAAAAAAAGAATCGATTACTTTTGGAAAATAATTGTGAATGTTTTATATGATATTTGGAAAATTGCCTAACTATAATTTTTCTTTACTCATCTGCTTCACATAATGACATTATCAACACATGCACATGGTGTTGGTGTCATTTGAACTGATATTAAGTTCTTTATACAGCTAAGAATTAATAATTTACTGCATAGCAAAAAAATATTACATGTAGAGTTTGGTGATGATGAAATGTTTAAGTACTTCTCTTGAGAATACCTAGTTATCTAGATTTAAAAACCTTTGCTATTATTTATATAATGCTTATTCCTCAGCATGGATGCAGCCCTGATCATCATGAACAATGAGGTACAACAACTATTTGACACAAAGCTGTTCCTGCAAAAGCCCTTCCTTGGGGTCATGCTTTATAACAGGCTTCCTTTTGTCACTTGATGGGGTGAAGGGGCAAAGAAAGCAACACAAATTCCATGCAAAAAGTAGCACTGGGAATTCTATAAGAATTCTATAAAAGAAGTGTGAATAAAATGTTCTAAGAGTCCAGAAAAAGAAGAAGAAAAGAGAGTTTTTAGGGTGTCTTTTATTGGAATTTTTCCATTTTGGAAACTTGGCACCTTTGAGTTTGAAATCAGAATCAAAATAAAACATTCCCAGGCCACATCTAGTTAAGGGTGTCAGCAATAAACTGACAAATATGTCTGTGTTTATATAGTTACCTATGTATGTTAATTACTATCAACATATATAAAAATAAACTGATGTATACAATACAGACATTTGGGTAAGTTCTGATTTACCAATCATTTAGCTTTTTATGTAAAGTTTCAAGTAAAGATTCCCTCTGATTTCAGTAAGGATGTTTATTCCAATAGACTTAGTTAATATTTACTCTGAACATCTTCGGGCTCATCATGAATGGATGATACCTGGATAGGACCTTTCCTGGTCAGATATAAGGCTTTTCACATAATGGATTATGAAAGTTTTAATTTCTAGTGCCATCCTCAATTATGTTGTCAATTCCATACAAATAAATGTATTGCCCAAAAACTTAACAATTTTTCTAACATGAAGAATTTCAGGTAACATTTTAAATAAAAGGCTTTTGAAACTGTCTTTCCTTGAATCATACCCCTCACCCTTCTCCCCTGCCCCCCAAAGTTGTTGATACTTGCTCAGGGTGGTGTCATTTTTCTGTTATCGTTCCCAGATCCTTTGTTACTTAACCTTTGCTTTGCGTGATACTCTGTAGAACAGTAGTAGACTGTGACTGTGTTTCTGCATTTGTAGATGTGTATTTATATTTCTACTGGTGCTACCCATCCTTCTTCCATCTGCCAACCACATTGTAAAGATGCTGAAGGGCAGAAATAAACTTTTCTACTTTAGTTTCTAACTCTGTGGAGTGCCCTGGACATGGTAGGAATTCAATCAAAGGCAAATGTTAGCCAGGTATTAAGGCCTTGCCTTTGACATAACGTACTATGTACAAGCTGGAAACTGTAATTTATTGCTGTGTCATTTCAGTAAATGGTTTGTTACTAGAGATGCTGAAGGGGATCATGGCCTGTTTACCACTTTACAAGAGATTAAAATCCTGAGGATGATTTGGGAAGTGAGCTCACAGAGAATATGAATTGGTTTTACCAGTTCACATAATGTTTACTGAATAAATATCTTTGTTGAGTTAGTTGAATAAAATGAGTAGTTGTTAACTCTGGTTGCTGATGGTTTTATTAAATTACTTGGAAGATTAATTGATTTCATTAAAATGGCCACATTTCTTGTACATGAATATACCCCAAACTGTATCATAGGTAGCAAGGTAACATTGAGAGGTTCTCTGCATTAGATGGAGGAAGCACTTGTACTGAAAACACAGTTTTATTTAGCAGCATTCTTTCAAATACCTCAAATTACATTTACTGCTCTTATGCTGCAAATACAGAGAATAGTTTTATATTTAGGTGGATCTGTTAGATTCTTAAATTGGGATTTATATACATGAGTGGGTTTCTGGCAGTTTGCAAACCTTTTGGAATTGTGTTAACGAATTTGGATATATTGTGCCTATTTCTGGGAAGAGAGTTTACTGCTCTGAGTAGACATATAAGAAGCAAAGAACCCTAAGAGAATTAATGCAAAATACACTGAAATAAATTTTAATATAGGTGCTGCCAAAACAATTAATGGCTTACATATTAGAAAATATGTACTTAAAATTTGATGATTTTAAAAGAATAAGTAAGCATTTTGGTCATTGGTCTAACAGTGAGAATATTATCTTTCACACATTTTGGCCTCAGCAAAAGTTCACAAACAATGGTTTCAGTGCTTTGAAATGATTATCAATTGAGTGTATTGATGCCTGAATTTGCAAATCAAATGATTTCATTTATTCTTTTTTTCTCATCAGCAACAATATGAACTCTCTGGGAGCAAGAAAATAAAGCTCTAGGGTCAGGTAGAAAGTGGCACATTAGGATTTAACTGCATAGCCGCTACATCACTGGGAGTCAGGCAACCAAATTGCTTTCACTCTGCATTGAAAATATACCCCTGCGAGTTAATACATTTCTGTACCAGTAGAGTTTTTTCAGAGCTCCCATGTCTACGGAAAGCTATCATTTAATCTCAAGTTCCTTCAAGGAAGGTCTGCACTCCTGAGGCCTGGCCCCACATACATGCAGTTTCTATGATGACTGAGATCACCTGGTTCTTGGAAACTCTCCAGGGGTTGAAGAATAAATATGACCTTCATTGTTTTTCTCTTTCTTCTTTCTTTCTTTCTTTCTTTCTTTCTTTCTTTCTTTCTTTCTTTCTTTCTTTCTTTCTTTCTTCTTTCTTTTCTTTCTTTCTTTCTTTCTTTCTTTCTTTCTTTCTTTCTTTCTTTCTTTCTTTCTTTCTTCTTTTTCTTTCTTCTTTCTTTCTTTCTTTCTTTCTTTCTTTCTTTCTTTCTTTCTTCTTTCTTTCTTTCTTTCTTTTCTTTCTTTCTTTCTTTCTTTCTTTCTTTCTTTCTTTCTTCTCTCTCTCTCTCTTTCTTTCTTCTTTCTTTCTTTCTTTCTTTCTTTCTTTCTTTCTTTCTTTTTCTTTTTTTTCTTCCTTTCTCCTTCTTTCTTTTATTTATTTATTTATTTATTTATTTATTTATTTATTTATTTAGCTGAATGCTGTGAAGGCTTTTCTTTTGATGTTTAAAGAATATTCTTTGCAGTCTGGAATGTTGAAAGATGACCAGGCTGTCTCACGTCTTGCCTTCCAACCTCACTGGAAAGAGAATTTGTATTTACTGTAAATGAAATAGTGGGAAAAGAAATAAGTGCTTCCTGCAGAAATCTGTGCCTGTAACCAAGATATCCAGAATACTGTGATGTGTATACAATGAAAGAGACTTGTCTAAAAAAGAATTCTTTTCTGTGCTGATCCCAAATTTCCTGAGTTGTATCCAAATATCTTTGGACAAAACAGACACATGTTTTTCTTTCTCTTTTTCTTTTTGCTAGTTAACATATTATCCTTTGAGTGAGTTTTTTATATGAGATTGGTATGTGTGTGGGTGTGGGTGTGTACGTGTGTGTATAGTTTTTAAAAACACTGTCCCCCATGGATTTAACGAGTTTTTAAAGACTGTTGACATTCTTTTCTTTTTTGTGACCAATCCTTGATTTCTTCAAAGGTATGCTTTTGAAATTTTGAACTTAATTTCACTTTGTATGATTAAAAATTATTCTAATTTGGGCAGCTCGGGTGGCTCAGCAGTTTAGGGCCGCCTTCAGCCCAGGGCCTGGTCCTGGAGACCCAGGATCGAATCCCACGTCGGGCTCCCTGCATGGAGCCTGCTTCTCCCTCTGCCTGTGTCCCTGCTTCTCTCTCTCTCTCTCTCTCTCTGTCTTCCATGAATAAATAAGTAAAATCTTTTAAGAAAATAAAAAAATAAAATTGTTCTAATTTATCTGAGTAATTAGATAGTTATTTTAAAACAAGCACTTTTCTGTCTGGCTCTAGGTTTTTGGCTCTTTCTTCTGCAGTTCTGGTTTTGATGCTGGGTAGATCTGCTTCAATAAACAACTTAGTGGTCAGGTATGTTGAGCATAAACTGTGAGACCTGGAAAGAGGCTGGAGTCTGACCCTTAGCTTCATAGATGGGAAATCCCAGGTCTTGAGAGATTAAATAACTTCAGGAAGTTTCATAGTGAGTAAGGCAGAGAGGAGAGAACAGGATTCTGAGACAGTTAACGTAACATGATTAAATCTAATGAGAGAACAGAGTAACAATTTACTGTTATCATTACTAAGACACTATTTGTAGCCACACTTTTCCACTTCACCTTGACTTCAGTTTGGGACAGAGGGACATCAAGTTGGTTTGCTCAGTGCAAACATGGAAAATGTATGACAGCCTGTTATCCGCTACTATCATAGGTTAAGATTTTGTAGAATTTTAAGCCAAAAATCAAAGAGGCAGACTTTTCATGATTTCTCATAGGATGGACTGCTTTTTATCATATTACATTGTTTTCTTTGGTCAATTCTTTGATCCCACATTGTCCTGTAATAACCACATCCTATTGTGAATACAGTCATTTTTAAGAAAGACAAATTTATTTTGCTTTTCTCCTGGGTTTTTGTGTTCTTCTTGTGAGCCTTGGAATCTTATAATCTAACTAAGTTATTTGCTATTAAGAATAGATTTTAGAAATAATCCTAGGTTGCACAAAAGTATCACAATTATTATTACTCTTTGCTAAGTCCATATCTGAATCTTTATTCTGCATGGCTGGTAGAAAAGTTTATAGCCATTTGGGTTTTCCTTTCCTCCTACTTGTACAATTGTGCCAAGGTTTCCTGCTTTCCATCTAGATGTCTTTGGTTGTAGTTGACTGTTGAACAGAATGGATTTGAATTGTACAGGTCCATTTATACATTTATACATGGATTTTTTATAGTTTAGTACCATAAATGCATTTCCTTTTCCTCATGATTTTCATAATATTTTCATCTCATCTTTCTTAATATTTCCATTTTCATTTTAATATTTTCATGAGATGAAAATACCTTAAAAATACAGCATAAAACACATATAATATACAAAACGTGTTAATCAACTACTAATGTAATGGTAAGGCTTCCAGTCAATATTAAGTTTTGAGGAGTCAAAAGTTAGTTGGAGAGTTCTGATTGTGCAGATTTTTGATATTCCTAACCCCTGTATTGTTCAAGGGTCAACTGTAGTTAAATACCTTGTGCCAACCTGCCCCACTGTATCTAATCCTGTAGCTAGCTATTCCCTTAGTTTGGATGGGCCATAGTTTCTGTCTGTAAAGAAAGAAAATCCAAAATTGGAAGTAAGGCCAAAAAAAAAAATTTGATTAGATGACTCATTGTTATGCTGGGGCGTTTAATGAAAAGGGTTTCTGATCATCTAGAATAAAGTATATTTATTTGATTTAGTTACTATTGCATAAGACCTTTTACAACTTCATATGAATAGATTTTATTTTTAAAAATCCAATAAGATAGAACTGTTTTACTGTAAAGAGATACAAATTATTTCTGTTCCATAAAAAAGGTAATTGTAAAGATAGTTTTTCATTGTCCTATAATACAACATTAACTGGTTTTGTAATTTAGCAATTTTATTCTGGGATTCTCTATTTCTTTTTCATTGATTATGTGTGCAAGAGTTTCTTCTTTATCACTCTTTGAACCAGCTTTGTCATTCTGATGATAACCTAATGAGTTGACAGATATTCCCCATTTTTTGTGTGTGAGAATTACATTCTTAACATTTAAAAAATTATATTTTGACTTACCTTACATTGGTGGCATAAAATATTTTATGATATTGAGGTTTTTTCCCTTAAACCTGGCTCCAGTGTACATGACTCAGCTATTCCTTCTGACTTCTATGCCTTTATGAGTGTGTTTTCAAAACCTGGTCCTAAATGGGTCCTAAATGTTGCTCTTGCATCACTGCCCACAGACTTTCCCTGTCTGTAGTAGTTACTTCTACTTTTTCTCTGTTCCCCTCAAAGCCTTTCCCTCTTCTCCCTTTACACACATACATACACACAGAATTTTATCTAGTCAAAAGACTCAGGACATTTTAAAATGTTCCCCTACAACTTAGGTTCTTAGTGCTTTTCTATTACACTGTATGTCTGAAGCAAAGACTTAAAGTATGAAATAGGGTTGTGGGAGATTGAGGGAAAAACAATTCTTATTTCAACAATTTTTTTTCACCACAGCACTGTAGTTTACAATAATCAATAAAGAAAGAGCCATATTTCAAAATCAATCCTTTGATTCCCTCTATAGTTAATGTTTTTCTGTGCTCTTATTTTTATTTTGCTTTTTTTTCAGAGTGATTTTGTGACAGCAGCTCAGGGCAGATTTCAGACCTTTCTTATACACTATTCTTTATGTTAAAGGCATTATACTATGGCTTGTTGCAAATTCAATTGACTGTGTTAATTTAGAAATGTGTTCACTTTTTTGAGAAGGCAGGTTTGGTGGTCATTATATATATCTATATGGTTTTTCCATCTTTCTTGAAGGGAATTATTTAACAATAGTAGTATGTCTTAGTGAGCATGTGTGATGAATTAAAAAATTTTAAGATCTTCGCCTTTAGTATCTGCAAAGTAATATTGGTATAGTGAGAGAGCATGCTGAAATATGAATCTTTATGCCTTTCTTTTCCACATTTCTTTCTAAAACACCCTTGCCTTCATCAGGCAGAGGCATATACTGTCTTGAGGAAAATTAGAGAAGTTGCAGGAATGATAAAGATTTTTTTTTTTACTTCTGAAATATCCATATCTCGAAGCATGTATCAAAGGTATATTGTGGGGATGCCTGGGTGGCCCAGCAGTTGGGCATCTGTCTTTGGCTCAGGACATGATCCCGTGGTCCCAGGATTAAGTCCCACATTGGGCTCTCTGCATGGAGCCTGCTTCTCCTCCTTCTTCCTATTTCTCTGCCTCTCTCTGTGTGTCTCTCATGAATAAGTAAACAAAATATTAAAAAAAAAAAAAACAACCAAAGGTATATTTTGAATGCAAGGCTTTTGGTATGCAATCTACTGCCTCTATCCTAGTACTATCCACCTTATCCTGCTCTATTTTATATTTCATCTGCAGCACTTATCACTATATAATTTAGTTATTTGTTATGCTAATTGTAGATTTATGAGAGTAGATTTATAATTGTAAATTTATATATATTTTTTTCATTTAAATTTCCAAAATAGGGGATCCCTGGGTGGCGCATCGGTTTAGCGCCTGCCTTTGGCCCAGGGCGCGATCCTGGAGACCCGGGATCGAGTCGCATGTTGGGCTCCCGGTACATGGAGCCTGCTTCTCCCTCTGCCTGTGTCTCTGCCTCTCTCTCTCTCTCTCTGTGACTATCATAAATAAATAAAAAATTAAAATTCCAAAATATATAGAATAGTGTCAGGTATACAGATGACAATTAATATGTATTTGTTTAATGAATGAAAACGTTCTCAACTATCAAAAGTAAAGTCACTAAGATAAGTAGAGCACAGAGATGATGCTATAAATATAGGCAGAAAAAAGAATGTTGGAAGATTCAGATTATTTCACTCTTTGGGAATTTCTGTCCTAGGCTTAGACAGGAAGGCATATTTGGAAGATGGGAAGTTGGCTAGACTTAAGAAGAGGAGACACAGGACACACAGAAATGAGGAAATGAATTTTGAGAAACCATGCCACCATATGTTCCAGATTTAGAGAAGCATATGGAATTTTCTTGGCAACTGAAAACTATTCTTAGCCATTAGAATAAGCTCCTGAAGTTACCTGAATATCTTTTCTTTGCTCTTTGGTGAGACCTTTCCATTAACAGAAACTTGCAGGTTGCTCATGAACCATCCAGTAGAAAATATGTGTGTCCAGGCAATAAAACTTTGACGGGCTCCCTCTAAACTCCCTGTTTCCCTCTTACAGGCACTCTATACTCTTTTTTTTTTTTTTTTTTAATGAGAGATAAAGAATATGAGGAGGAGGGGCAGAGCGAGAGAGAGAATTTCAAGCAGACTACTTGCTGAGCATGGAGCCAATACAGGGTTCAGTCTCACAACCCGGAGACCATAACCTGAGCCAAAATCAAGAGTTGGATGTTTGTGTGATTGATCCACCCAGGAACCCCAGAAACCCTACTTTTTAGTGGCCCTGGATACTATAAGGCCTCTAAACCTGAATCAGGACTTTGGCATTCAGAGGGATGTTGATGATTTAGAAGAAAAAGTTGAGCTCTGATACAAGTTAAATCTATTGTTATATTTTATTTATTTATTTATTTATTTATTTATTTATTTATTTATTTTTTTTATTGGTGTTCAATTTACTAACATACAGAATAACACCCAGTGCCCGTCACCCATTCACTCCCACCCCCCGCCCTCCTCCCCTTCTACCACCCCTAGTTCGTTTCCCAGAGTTAGCAGTCTTTACGTTCTGTCTCCCTTTCTGATATTTCCCACACATTTCTTCTCCCTTCCCTTATTTTCCCTTTCACTATTATTTATATTCCCCACATGAATGAGAACATATAATGTTTGTCCTTCTCCGACTGACTTACTTCACTCAGCATAATACCCTCCAGTTCCATCCACGTTGAAGCAAATGGTGGGTATTTGTCATTTCTAATAGCTGAGTAATATTCCATTGTATACATAAACCACATCTTCTTTATCCATTCATCTTTCGTTGGACACCGAGGCTCCTTCCACAGTTTGGCTATCGTGGCCATTGCTGCTAGAAACATCGGGGTGCAGGTGTCCCGGCGTTTCATTGCATCTGTATCTTTGGGGTAAATCCCCAACAGTGCAATTGCTGGGTCGTAGGGCAGGTCTATTTTTAACTGTTTGAGGAACCTCCACACAGTTTTCCAGAGTGGCTGCACCAGTTCACATTCCCACCAACAGTGTAAGAGGGTTCCCTTTTCTCCGCATCCTCTCCAACATTTGTTGTTTCCTGCCTTGTTAATTTTCCCCATTCTCACTATATTTCTGATGACCATTTTCTCATCTCGCAATGTATTAGAAGCTTTCAATAAGAAAATATAGGCCCTTGCTTTTACATTAAATATTATGTATCAATACTATGGATGGTGTGACATAAGAAAACATTAGATACTTGCCTGAATTAAAATAAATGAGGAAATCTTTGAGATGACCATAACCTCTGCTACATCTGACTATACCCAAACCAGAGCCAACCAGCTGAACAGCACATTAATTTTTGAACCAAAACAATGACAGATAGCTTTTGGTTTTAGCCACTATGTTTTGGAATAATGCGTTATGTAGCCATAATAACTAGAAGATGGCAGGGGGTAGCCAAGGGTTTTATTCATTCATTTATTCAAAATATGTTACAGCAACAATGTGTCTGGTACTGTACTATTCTTTGTTAATACTAGTATTGATAGGATACAATTCTTGCTCTCAGAAACTATACTCTTAAGAAAATTGTAGTCTAGTCAGTAACATATATCTATTTATAATGAATGAATGCAATCATGGGAATGGAAACACAGATTGTTATGAATCAGCATTTAAGCCTCTTTTGGGTTAAATAAATTGATTCTTTAAACTCTTGTTTTTGGACATATTTTCCTCTGGTAAGACATTGAAAAAAGGAAGAGGTAAATTATTCGTTTTTTCCTACTATCAGTTATATAATTTAACATATATTTGCAATAACATTATATTATATAGATTCAATACACATTAAACATATTTGTTTAATATACATTAACCACAAAGGCAAATATTTTTTAAATGGAAATGAAAAATTAAAAAATAACAATTGATATTATCATATAAATAATCAGTCATTGGTCTTTTTAAATTTTTTTTTAGTCATTGGTCTTAATTTACTTTCATGTTACTAGTAGATGCTATTACAAAAGATTCTCCAGAAGTTATTTAGTATCTAATATAACTGCAGTTGGTCTGTATAAAAGTATAACTGATTTTATCCCCAAAATCTTTATTTTTATAATTTTATTTATTTATTTATGATAGTCACACACACACAGAGAGAGAGAGAGAGAGAGGCAGAGACATAGGCAGAGGGAGAAGCAGGCTCCATGCACCGGGAACCCGACGTGGGATTCGATCCCGGGTCTCCAGGATCGCGCCCTGGGCCAAAGACAAGCGCTAAACCGCTGCGCCACCCAGGGATCCCCCAAAAATCTTTTAAAATTAAGGTAAAATTATTATTACTCACAGTCATTAATTTCTAATTTTATGAAATTGGAGGAGAGATACATGCTAATATATAGCGTGTGGCATTACAAATACATTGTATCAGTTAGAGTCCAACTGAGGAAGCAGAACTTATGAGTTATGTGTTTGCTAAGAGATTTATTATACAATTTCAGGAAGTAAAAATTCTACCAGAGACACTAGAAGATCAGAGAGAAGTTACTAACGCACCTCCAAAAGCACTGAAACAGTGAACAGGTAAAGAATGTTCAGGATACCTGATAAGCAGGCTGTTGCCTGCGGACGATGATGGGCACTGCGCTGTGAATTGCTGCACCTCCGCACAGTTAACACCTGTGTGAGGGCACAGACCAGCGTCTGCTGGTGGGGTAAAGTTATTGTCGGTCAACTTGGCCAGTAGTTGGGAAGGAGAAGCTAGAAACAAGTTGGACAAAAGGGAGGATAAGCTGGCTCCTAGCCAGACATCTTTGTGTCTGTCCATTACAATATGAGACCCTGAAGTCCTTGGGAGAGTGATGGCTCTTGCTACATTTCTGCCTCTTGAATCTGATGTATCTTTCTCAATTGTCCAATTATAGCCTGTTTCCAAATGAGAAGGAAATTCTGGAACACATAGTTCTAGCTTTATGAAGTCAATAAGAGAATGATCTGGTACAACCATATCTGCATATTTATTTTATTCTGAGGACCTTATCTACAGCTACAAAACATTTCAATAGTTATACTTTTTAATCTAAAGGATATTTGTGTGTGTATAACTTTCAAGTGTGTAGTTATTTCTAATAATGTATTTTACTTTTTCCTGTTCATCATTTATGTTCTCACTGAAACATAATTCAGCATTTTAAAGGGGGGGGGTCCTTTTAATAAATGATGTTTCTTCTTGATCAGTGCTATAGATGGAGTATTATATCCCCCCTAAATTCATGTTAAAATTCTAACCCTGAAAGTGATGGTATTAAAAGGTGGGGTTTTCAAGCTGTCATGAATAGGATTTGTGCTTTTATAAAAATGGCCTTTCCACAATATGATGACACAGTGAGAAGAATGATTATCTATGAACTGGAAAGTGGGCCCTTTACCAGATGATGAGTCTCCTGATACCTTGATCTTGGACTTTCTAGCTTCCAGAATTGTGATAAATGAATTTCCAGTTTATGGTATTTTATTATAGCAGCCCAAATTGACTAAAACAGAGTGGTATAACTGAGAATATTAGGCTGTTTAATGATAACTGGCTAAGCCACACACACAGGCCTTGCTACCATTTCATGCCTAGTCTTTTGACTAGCTGGCTAGCTGGAGAGTCTCAGATTCTCTCTCTCCAGAACCAAAACAAGAAAGAAGGAAATAATTTTTTTAGGTGTTCTGATGATGCTCTAGAAAGATTTCTGTAAAAATTGTGAGTTAGAGACTCAATTCTCTTAATTTAATTCATTTCAATTAAGTTCAATGTATTTCAACATTACAGACATTCTTGAAGCATTTATTCTGTACCAGGCACTGTCCCAGGTACTGTGGATAGAGATTATTATACTAATTAATAGGGCCATGAGGATGAAGTAGCTCTAATGTCATGATGACCTACATAAGCAAGCCCAAATCTAACCTGTGAATGCTTCAAGGTTATGACATTGAAACCTAGAGACAATCAGTCACAAATAGCCAAATAGGCTTTAAGCTCTGGCCAATTAATAATTTCCTTTCTTTGCCTCTGCCTTTATATATATATATATATATATATATATATATATATATATATATATATATGTTTCTTCCTGGGGGGTGCTCCTAACCACCACTGCATAGTTTGATTAGATTTTTACTCAAACTCTTAAAATTGTAACCATACCTGTTTATCTTTTAACAGTATAGTGATGGTTTCTACCTTCATGTAGCTTTTAGTTTAACAGAAAAGATAGCAACTGATTATGTGTAGTGAGGTGTAATAAACATTCTTCCAGAAAATGCTTTAAAAGATTCCTATTTTACCTAGTTATTCTTGCTAATTGGGTAAAAGTTCAATTTTTAGAAGTTTCTAGTTTTTGTTGGATTACATATATATATGTATATTTTAAGACTATATATATATTTTTTTGAAACTTTAAGGCATCTTTATTTAAATAACACTGATATCTGATACAAAAAACTTCTATCATCTCATATGATACTTTAAAGACTGATTTTATTTTTAGTCAATCCCCATACTTGGCATTCACCACTTAACTGTTTATAAATTGAGAAACAAATGTATGTGAAAAATAATTATCTTTGTCAAGTTATTAAACCCAAGCCTCTAAAATCATAAAATTCAAGTGTGTCTCAGTGGCCCAGCAGCTAATGACAAAAATTAGTTGCATCTTCTTGTTTCAGAATGCAAAAGTACAAAAAGAGTATGATTAAATTTTAACACTAATTAGGAAAAACTTTTAAGCCTCTTTAAAAAACTAGAATAATTAATACATTAAAAATTATATATGACTATATAATATATAGTTATATAAAAACTATATATATATATATAGTTTTTAAGACAGAGAAAAAAGAAAGAGAGGGAGGCAGAGGGAGAGGGAGAAGGAATCCGAAGCAAGTTCTATGCCCAGTGCAGAGCCCAATACAGGGCTCAATCTCATGACCCCCAGATCATGACCTGAGCCAAAATGAAGAGTTGGCCATTCAATGAACTGAGCCACCCAGGTACCACTGGAGTGTATATATTGTTAATGTTTTAGTATAATTAGCTAAAAGTGTCACATGATCGTTTTTTAAAAAATGATTTCCTATCTATTTATTTGTGTGTGTGAGAGAGAGAGAGAGCAGGGGGAGGAGCAGAGGGAGAGGTACAAGCAGACTCTACACGGAGCATGGAGCCTGACTCGGGGCTCAAACTTAGGACCCTGAGATCATGACCTGAGCTGCAACCAAGAGTCACATGCTTAACCAACGGAGTCACCCAAGCAAACCACCCAATCTTTTATAATAACCAGTGGTGGCAACCATAGGGATGGTTAGAGGTACATATAGGAATTAGCCTATTAGAATCTCCACAGAAGTCTTATCTGTATTTGTATCTCCTCTCCCTGAAAGCTTTTCTTAACATTCCTGTGTTCAAGATAAATGAAAACATTTTATCAGAAATGTTTCAATATAGTAGTATTTTTCTCATATTCCAGGAAAACGTTAAGAATACAATTGAATATTTTGGATAATTACTCCTCAATAACAGCAATTTTATTAATTATGCCTAAATCAAATATATATTTAATATATATTAAAAATTATTTAATGTATCTGTGAATGTATTTATCCTAAATTTTCCATTCCAGAGGGATCATAT
Source organism: Canis lupus baileyi (assembly GCF_048164855.1). Classification (NCBI taxonomy): domain Eukaryota; kingdom Metazoa; phylum Chordata; class Mammalia; order Carnivora; family Canidae; genus Canis; species Canis lupus. Next base: position 47,354,622 of record NC_132860.1, read on the forward strand.
GATGCTTCTTCATGATGAAAAAACTGGAAATTTCTGTCAGTTTTAGGCCCAAAACAACTTGTCCATTTATTATTGTGTAGAACATGAGTTTTCAATAAAATATTTGTATTTCATTCAATTCAAAATTGTTTTCTGAGAATATTCCGTTATTTCTCTAAGTAATAATGAAACTCATCTTCACTGTAATGCCACACTATGGTGATATTCTAAATGGTGAAAATACAAGTCATATTTGTACATATTTATGGGTATTTTTGTTACTTATTCAACTGTCATCTTAAATATCAGCTTTATAATGTATGTGGCTGGTATCTTCTTTCAATTAGCCACACAACATCACATATGGTCTACTCAAACCTGAGACAGAATTGGTTACATGAATGGTAGAGAAGTTAAGAAGCCAAATAGGAGACCAAGGCAATCCAGAGATTATAACCAGCTACTTCTATTTTCAGAATAGAAAATAAAAGTCCAGGAAAAGAAAGGATCTGAGGTTATCAGACCCAGAAGTCAGAGCTCTCAAGTAGGTAGCATCTACCTATCTGGAGCTGGAATGATGGAGAAAATTGCCAAATAGAGCTGAGGCCATAGAAGGGACAGGACCAAATTTCTATTTATTTTATTTTACTTATTCTATTTATTTTTATTTTAAGTATTTTAATTCTAGTGTAATTAACATCCAGTATTTTATGAATTTCAGGGGTACAATACAGTGATTCAACAATTGGATATTACTCAGTGCTCATCAAGATAAGTGTACTCTTAATCTCCTTCACTTATATCACCCATTCCACCCCCCATGTCCCTTCTGGTAACCATCAATTTGTTCTGTATAATTAAGAGTCTGGTTTTTGGTGTGTTTCTTCTTTTTCCTTTGTTCATCTGTTTTGTTTCTTAAATTCCACATATGAGTAAAATCATATGGTATTTGTCTTTCTTTGCCTGACTTATTTGGCTTAGCATTATAATCTCTAGACCCATCTCTGTTGTTGTAAATGGCAAGATTTCTTTTTTTTTTATGGCTAGGTAATATTCAATTGCATACATATACCACTTCTTTATCCATTCATCTATTGATGAATACTTGGAGTGCTTCCATAATTTGGCTATTGTCAACAATGCGGCCATAAACATAGAAGTGCTTATATCCTTTTGAATTAGGGTCTTTGTATTCTTTGGGTAAATACCCAGTAGTGTGATTACTAAATCATATAGCAATTATACTTTTAATTTTTTGAGGAACCTCCACACTGTCTTCCACAATGGCTGCACCAGTTTGCATTCCCACCAAAGTACACCAAGGTTCCTTTTTCTCTATAGCCTTGCCAACAATTGTTTCTTCTGTTTTTGACTTTAGCTATTCTGACAGGTATGAGGTTATATCTTCCTGTGGTTTTGATTTGCATTTCCCTGATAAGTTGAGCATTTTACATGTGTCTGTTGGCATCCTGTACATCTTCATTGAAGAAATGTCTGTTCGTATCTTCCACTCACTTTTTAAACTGGATTATTTGCGGTTTTTGGTGTTAAGTTCTTTACATATTTTGGATACTAACCCTTTATTGGATGGATGTCATTTGCAAATATCCTCTTATTGATGTGATGTATCATGTTGATTGATTTGTGAATATTGAGCCATCCTTGCATCCTGGGAATAAATCCTACTTCATTTTGGTAAATGATTTTTTTTTCATGTATTGGACTTGGTTTGCTAATATTTTGTTGATGATTTTTGCATCTATGTTCATCAGAGATATTGGCCTATAGTTCTCTTTTTTTGTGGCATCTTTATCTGGTTTTGGTATCAAGGTAATGCTGGGACAGGGCTAAAATTCTAAATGTAGCTCTAGAAAGAGATGATAAAAGGGAAGACATGGTCATAGTGATGGTAGAAATGCCCTGGTCTCTCTCCTTATCCTTGTTACTTAATGTCTTACCAGTATTTCCCATTGACTAAATCTATCTGGAAGTCAGATATCGCAGAAGTTTGGGAAAAACAGCCTATAGGATCAACCTGTCCTCTCTTCCCACCCTAGCAAAAGGCAAGGAGAGCAAGGCAAAGGATCTGTGGGCAAATATCCAAATCTTGTCAGACACCCGATTAAAGCAATCAATATTTGAGACTGTATGTACTAGTTCCCAGGCATGGATACCTAAATTAGAATTAGGGGCTTTACTATAGCTTCTCAGATTTCAGTTTAGACCAATGAAATCCTTGTTTCTACTAAGCACTCCTGGGTTTTGGGAGCCACTAGAACTAAGGTCATACAAAGGCCTTTAATTCTTCTAAATACATATTGTCTCAGATTTATAAGAAAGTTAAATGGTAATAATTTGCCTGTAATTCTCCAAAGTAAAACATCACATGATTATATTTTAGTATATGGTGCTACTTTCTGTCTTCTTGAACACTTCTTTTTTATTGTTTCTTCTTCTTAGTTGTCAAGAACAATTACATTTTTCTTTCATTTCTTGCTTTGGCTGTGAAGATGATCAGTATGAACTCTTAGTAGGTTTTTTCATGTAACTATTTTCTGTTTCCTGTCTCCCTCTACTCTTGCCTTTTTGTTTTTTTACTCAGGTGGTGAACACACATTTGTATGTTCTTTTCTTTGTGGGAGAGTCTTCTTCCCACTGCAAATGTTTTATTTGAACCATTCAACTATAGTGTTCTATTCTCATTTGTCACAGGGTGGGTATGTGGCTCAGGTTGAGCTGATTAGTCTTTCACACTTGAGGAGAAGGCTTTATAGAATTATAGCAAACTCAATCAATCAACCCAATTTACAACAGTGTTGTTGTATCTTACAAAATACATAACAGGGGGAGTGGCAACAAAAGAAATTTCAAAAGCCAGCAACATGGCAATCTAAGAATTTTTTTAAAAAAAGATTTACTTATTTATTTGAGAGAGAGAGAAAGAGCACAAGCTGGAGGAACAGAGATGGAGGGGGAGAGAATCTCAAGCAGACTCTTTCCTAAGCATGGAGGCCATTGTGGGGCTCAATCCCAGTACCCTGAGATCATGACCTGAGCTGAAATCAAGATTCAGAATCTCAATCAACTGTACCATCCAGGCACCCCATCAGTCTAAGAGTTTCTTTAGCCTAATTCAAATCTTGAATTTTTTAAAAAGAGATTTTATTCATGAGAGACACACAGAGAGACGCAGAGACACAGGCATAGGGAGAAACAGGCTTCCCATAAGGAACCCAATGTGGGACTTGATCCAAGGACCCTAGGGTCATGACCTGAATCAAAGGCAGATGCTTAACCACCGAGCCACCCAGGTACCCCAAATCTTGGATTTCTGAGAAGGAAGTTTGATGGTTCCAACTTAGAAGAGGTACATACTTCAATATCAATCAACTATGTACTTATCTATCATGTGTGTCCTATTTATTTGATGGTTCTCAATGCAGATACAGTCAAATCTAAACTTACTTAATTGTGAAAATTGCATATATGGTTCTAGGTGCTAGGTCCCTAAATTTACTGGGAGCAGAAATTTTAATTTTCTCCCCTTTTTTGATTAAATCTTCATCCATTCCAATAATAGCTACAATTATTCCAGTCATTAAAGTTTCTGTTTCTCTTGAGTGAATGGTAAGATGTTTGATATAATCACTAATCTCTTTCCAATTTCAACATCTTTTTATTTTAATTTTTTTTGAGAATAGGTGACACACAATTTTACATTAGTTTCAGATGTTGTGCTGAATCACAACATAGTGATTCAGCTTCTCTATGTTATGCTATACTCACCAGAGGGTAGATACCATCTATCACCATACAATGCTATTATAATATCATTGACTATATATGTATGCTGTAGCTTTTATTCCTGTGACTTATTCATTTCATAACTGGAAATCTGTGTCTCCCACTCCCCTTTACCCATCTCCCACCAGCCCCTCCCCTCTGGCAACCATCAGTTTGTTTTCTATGTTTATAGGTCTGATTCTGCTTTTTGATTATTATTATTTTTTTAGATTTCATGTATGAATGAAGTCATAGTATTTGTATTTCCCAGTCTGACTTATTTTTCTTAGCACAGTATCTCTTAGGTCCATCCATGCTGTTACAAATGGCATGATCTCACCTGTTTGTGTAATATTCTATTGTACACATATATTTTCCATTCCATTGTATATATATCTTCTTTATCCATTCATCTATCAATAGACACTTAGGTTGCTTATGTCTATTGTAAATAATGCTATTGTAAATAATGCTGCAATAAACTTACAGGTACATATATTTTTTTGAATTAGTGTTTTTGTTGTTTTGGGTAACTACTCAGTAGTGGAATTATTGGATCAGTGGTATGTCTATATTTAATTTTTTGAGGAAACTTCATACTGTTATCCACAGTGGTTGTACCAATCTACATTCTTACCAACAATGTACAAATGTTCCTTTATATCTACATCTTAACCAACACTTGTTGTTTCTTGTCCATAGTACTCAAAGCAATCTATAGATTCAGTGTAAACTCTATCAAAATACCAATAAGACTCTTTATTGAACTAGAACAAATAATGCTAAAATTTGTTATGGAACCACAAAGGATTCTGAATAGCAAAAGCAATCTTGAAAATGAAGAACAAAGTTGGAGGTATCACAATTCCAGAATTCAAGATATAATACAAACCTGTAGCAATCAAAACAGCATGGTACTGGCACAAAAATAGAAATATAGATCAATAGAACAAATAAAACCTAGAAATAAATGCACAATTATATGGTCAATTAACCCATGACAAAGGCAGCAAGCATATACAATGGGAAAATATAGTCTCTTCAATGAACGGTGCTGGGAAAACTGAATTACTTTTAACAACATACACAATAATAAACTCAAAATGGATTAAGACCTAAACATGAGACCTGAAACTATAAAAATACTGAAAGAGAACACAGGCACTAATTTTTCAGACATTGGCCATAGCAATATTTTTCTTGATAGGTCTTCTGAGGCAAGGGAAACCAAAATAAAAATGAACTATTGGGACTACATCAAAATAAAAAGCCTTTGCACCATGAAGGAAACCATTAACAAAACAAAAAGGGAACTTATTGAATGGGAGAATGTATTTGCAAATGATATACCTGATAAGGGGTTAATATCCAAATGACATAAAAACTTAGACAACTCAACACTAAAAGACAAAAACAAAAAATCCAAATGACATAAAAACTTAGACAACTCAACACTAAAAGACAAAAACAAAAAATGCAATTTAAGAAAAATGGGCAGAAGACTTGAAAAGACATTTTTCCGAAGAAGACATACAGATGGCCAACAACACATGAAAAGATGCTCAGTATCACTCATCATGAGGGAAACGTAAATCAAAACCACAGCAAGATATGAATTCAACACCTGTCAGAATGGGGAAAAAAACCCTTTCTTCTTTCTGCAATTCCTTCTCCATTTCTGCATTTTGAGTCTGTATATTTATGGGTGTCACTCTCATCCTGGCTTGTAGGTAGGACAGCAAGGAGAAAAGGAGTGCGTGCTCATGTGATGAGCAGTGGGTAGAGGAAGAAACTATCCTCCTACTCAATTTGATTCGGGATAATGTGTATGGTCTTGGCTTAGGCATTTGTGCATGTTTCTTTTTGGCAGCTTCTCCATGGACATCTCCCTAATAGAAAGATAGAGGAGAGGTGTGTCTCTATTTGGACTCTGCCAGCAACATACCCTAAAACCTCTTCTCTGAGTTGTTCTTTCTCAGCTTGGCTCAGTAGGCACCTGGGAGGTATGATGATTCTATACTACCTCCTACAGAATACTATATTGTCAGCCTTCAGAAAACACTAGCAGGGAAGCAAAGATCCCAATTTCTATATTCAAGTTCACTCCATCCAGCAGGAGACATGTATGGGAATACATCTCCAGGAAGATGGGAAAAAGGCAAGGAAGAACTAGGAGTTACACTCTTAGCTTTCTATATGCTTTCTTTTCAAAGCCTTTTCTATTCTCCTCCTTTTTATATCTCACAACATTAAAATAGAAATCTATTTTAGCCTCTGTGGAACCCAGAAATATACTAGGTGTCTCCTAAGAATAAGGGATCGAATTCTATCACTCTGTTCTGGACCTTGTGCTATCCCTGCTCCACACAGTGCACAAACAGTGCAGTCTTTGAAATGCAGGTCATGTGTTTGTGGGAATGGAGTGGGAGGACAGGCTGAGCAAGAAATGATTTTATCTGTGCTTTACACTTTTTTGTTATGAACAATTTATAAATTGCCTCAATTCTTTTGCAAATAGGAAAGATATTGGCAAATATAAACAAGAACAAGCATTGATCTGTAACAGATCCTAGCTCTGTGAAACTTTGCATCTATTTACCTTTTCTTAGGTATATTGTAACTTGAGTTAATTTTTTAAATATCTGAATGAAAGTAAAAATTACTTAGCAATAGTTTTATCTTTCTTTTTTATTTATAGTTAGTACGTGTACATAAATACGTTTGGCTTTATTATGAATTCCATGTTTTTGTGAACTTATATGGAGACATAAGCACTATTTATAATTTTACTTTATGAAAAAGTGTATTTTTTTCTCTGTCTATTTATTTTGGACATCAGCAATATAAGAGAAGAAGACCAACTCATAATAGTTCATCCTAGATTATATTATTTTTCTTTTTTCCTAGAAAGATCTCTTCACACCTTTTTCTCTCTAAATGCATCTTTCATTTTCATGGCATTTTCCAATCTCACAAGGCCATTTTAATTTTACTCCCATACTAGATATTTTCTTAAAAATATTATTCTAGTCATTTATTCACCGCGTACCCTGTTTATACTTTAAAGCTGGATCTATTTTTATAATGTGAGTCTATTCTCTAGGGCATTAAAAGTTTAGAGTTAAAATCTGGCATGTTAATCTCAATGTAATTTTTCTTTTATTTGTCCATTAACAATAACAACCCTAATAAAAATGGTAAGTAGAAAAAAGCAGCCTTTGTGAGTTCTGATGTGGAGGGTATTTGTGAAATCTATCCAATTGTATAAAACTCCTTGGCTTATAACTGCTATTATAAATCACAAGGTCATATGGCTAATCTTCTGAGCACTTCAATAAAAACGATCTGACTGTGCAGCCTCCCATGGCTTTCAATTTCGGTCAGATCTGAGTCCTACCTATAGACTCAGGGTCAATAAACAGGTTAGAGATAAACAGAAGAGGAATTTTTGATTAAAAATAATATGAAATGCTGAGGAAAGGTTAGCTAATTCAGGAAGAAATAAAGGTCTGAGCATTGTGGATGATTTAGAGGTAGAACATCTATAGATTGGAGAGCTGAGGCTGGGCCACGATATCCACTTGAAATCCTGCATTGAATAGTTGTTGATTGATCTTTGTAACTCAGTCTCCACTTGTAATGAGCACATCAATACGATATATATTGACTTCCTAATGCATTGGTTTTATTAAAGAGGGAGTAGTTTTACAAGTGGAGAGCTTCTGTAACAATTGCTACATTTCGATTCTGAGCATTACTTATGAAAGTCGTTTAGAAGTGCTTTCTCAAAACCATTATGTTTTCATTTAATTCTTTATGTGCTATAAATTCTTAAAATGTGTATATTGAAGACATACTACAGTGAGAGGGCCCTTGGATAGAAATTAAGAACCCAGTGTCTTAGTTTTATTTCTGCTATTAATTAAGCTCTGTGAGTTTAGGCAAAACACTTATTCTCTGTGAACCTAAGTTCCTCATATTTAAAAGAAATGCTAAGAGAGTAGATCAAGCAAACAGACCAAGCACATCCATTTTCTCCTTTCTTGATCAAATCGTATTGAAATGACAAAGAAAATACCTGTGTCTTTACAAATTTTTATCTAGGATGAATATATTTTTCTCTCCTCATCTATCCTTCTAGAATAAACCTACCATAAGTCATATGTTCTATTGACTGAGCCAGCCAGGCACCATGCATCAGAACATTTTTAAAGAAGTTTTAGAAGATCCTAGCCAGAATGTTTGGATTGATTAAGTAAACAGTGCACAGATTACAGATTTAGGCAGGAGACATTCTTCTTGGTGAACTTTTAAAAATTATTTCACCTTGAAGACATATGCTATTTATTAGAATACACCTAAGAGGAAAAAAAATAAGTTGAAAAGAATAATGGAAATGATACACTAGATAAATACTAAGAAATAATAGGATATGAGAAGTACTATTAACATTAGAGAAAAATAGAATATTAAGACTAAAACACTAGATGGAACAAAGGAGATATTATATAGTAAGTAATAAGTTTCAATCTCCAATAGGTAGGGGTCCGTGTCTAGAGTTTCCATATTGTCAACCAGGGTGGGAAAGAAGGGTACAGGTTCAACATCCATAGACTCTCATAATTCTTATCAAGTTTTAGTAGATTTTCTTGAATAATTTTTATTTCATTTGATATATGTCTGTTGTACCATTTCCACAGATTTCAAATAGGTCTTAAAATAATTTTCTTTTTTTTTAAAGATTTGACAATGACTTGTCAAATGCTCCCATCTACCCCTCAAATGTTTGGAGCCTGTAGACATCAGATAATACACTACATTTGTCACTTGAGTCATGTGTAATTTTTCAGTTCTATTTGTGAAAAACTGAAAATTGGGACTAAAAATTTACATGTAGAATTTTGACCTGGAGCCACAGTCTTCAACTCTACCCTTTGATCGTTCTGGGTCAGACTGAGAAACATAGATTACCCTATTATGGGCCCAAGTGGGATGGACTTTAAGAAGATATGACAATAATTGGTTAATTATTCTAAGGCATCAGTGGACTAAGGACATGATCAAAACACTTGAAGCAGGATAATCAGGCTTACTTGGAGGAGTACACAAAGCCATGGACACCAACTATTTCCAAGTCAGGAAGAGATGTCTCATAGCCTGCCAGGGTTTATTTCAGAGAGTCAGGAGGCTTCTTTGAAGCCTCATAATTGACTGTTCATTTTACCAGTTTTATTGATGCAGATGAAAAATGAGGTGTTGTAAATCACAGACCTACATTATCTAGGGTTAACTGGGACACAGATTGAGGCTTGCCAGTTGTGTTTTCAAAATTCAGGTAGCATCATTCATGGTTACAGTAAGGGTCTGGGACAGATCATGGAAAACATTCTCTAACTGAATGATGCTAACAATGGGGATAACTAATGAAGCACACCCATGAGCAGAGAGTTGGTAATGCCACATGTCAATTCCCTTAAATAATGGATCTGATGGTTTTAGAGCTCCCACCTGAGTCAGAATAGTGATATGTTCCACTGAAGGGGCTATTCTGAATACTTGGATATCTCTTATTAATGTCTCAAAAGTATGTATTATATTGGTAGGGGGAAGGGAAGGGAAGTGAAGGCCTGTTTTTTGCAAACAAAATAATATCTCCAGAGGGTGTACAAAGTTTTGAGAGGGTAGAGTCATTACTACTTGGGGGATCAACCAGCTAAAAGTCCCTCCTGGTGGGCAAAAATTTGATTGGAATTGAAGAGTTTGTGTAGGATAGAAGTGAGTGTAGAAGATTGGAGGAGACTGCCATTATCCAGAGCTGAAGAGCCTTGACAGTCTATCCTAGCTCCTTTTCTCATATGTTTCAGTTGCTTCTACCTCTGAGAGGAGCAAGTTGACTATAAGGAGGCATTTTTCTTCTGCAGTCTCAGATTCCAGTTGTGGCAAAGCCTCAGTACAAATTAATAAGGTTGAAGTATCTTAAGTATCAGAAAGATCTGTGGTTAGAGAAATGTCTGTGTATAGTATATTCAGTGGCACATCAATCAAATGTTTACTTGTGGGCTTAGGCAGTGGATGACATATCCAACAGTTTGTCACATTAGTTTGTCACATTCAGGGAGTGACAACTGCCTGGGGGCAGATGTAGCCACAATTTCACCTAGGTAGGAGTCACACAGTTTATTCTGTAGGACAGAAGAAAGGCTATATCCCTTTACTTTGTCTCTCCTGTACCCAGGCTCTACAGTTTGAAGAATCTAAAAAATTCAAGGAGACCTTGCTCCATTGACCACAGTGCGGGCAATCTTTCCTGTAGCATGGACAAGAATGGCACTCAATCTTTCCTCTGGGTGATGCACCCAAAATTCCTGGGTTGGATCCTCCTGTGGTTCAATAAATGTTTCTATTCTTTATACTCATATTGACCCCATATGGTATATGAGAGAAAGCATGAGGCCCACCTTATGGAAAACATTTAACTAGAGATTTCAAATCGATGGTCATTATTTTTGAAGTCTTTGGTAAAAATCCATCCTCTGCACCTGGGTGGTAAATGGAGGGTGTTACAGTCTCCCACCCCTCATTGTTTAATAGCCATTTAAATCTCCCATCGATTCAATGTTCAGGAAGGGATCGAAAGGCTTGGAAGACCTTACAGGGTACCTTACAGGGACCACACTGTTAATAATTGTAAAATAAGTACTGTCTAATTACAGGAAGAGGTCAGACAGCCTGGTAAAATATATGATACAAATGACAACGACCCTTCCAGGGAATTCCTGCATTGAGATTGCACAATGATTGTCTAAGATTTGTAGTCCAGGCTGGAATTATCTTTGTCCTGCCTATCAGCTATTTAAGTGCATTTAATTGTCCATTAAAATGCTCAATCACCCTTGTGGCTTGGGAGTGATGCAGAACAAGAAGAATCCATTGTATGCCCTGTGATTGGGCCCATTGATGTGTAACTTGGGCCATAATTTTGGGGTATTATTAAACACATTATTCAGGAAACCTGAAAAAGAGGCAAATATGGTTTTAATGACCTGGATGATGTGGCCCAAGTCATGGAAAGCATATGATCTAGTGAAAACCTCTGGGTGGCATGAGAGGCCCAATGTAATCTATTTGTCAAGAACTTCTGGCCCATTGGTTTGAAAGGTTTGTCTCTGGTTAGTATTCTTAGCTGTGGCCATGGTCTGGCAGGTAGGACAGATTTTTTCATTCTGTTTTGTCATCTTCAAGCAATAGCAGACATTCATATGTGTAGGTCAGTCTAGGATGGTGTCTGAATTTCCATAGTGTCCTCTCATCGATCCAGGAGGCACCGGTCACATGTCTCCTTGCTTTAAGAGGACAATTTAGTCCCTGCATTTAGCTACAAATGTGATCTGCTCATTGGTTATGTTTCCCTTTGTCAGTGGAAGAGCCTTCCTGGTAAGCCTTCTGGTACCAGCCTTCCTGGTAACCTATCTACACAGGTTACAAAAAGCTTATTAGGAACAGGGCTAGTTCTTATACAAATGTCTCATTCTCACAAAGGCATGTTTATAAGACATTCTGAGGCTTTCCAGAAGCCTGACCAAGCAGTTAGGCTATTTGTTACAGCCCCATGAGTTAGTGAAAATATAGCACAACTCATTTATTGGGATGGCCAGGATAACCTCCATCGCCATCTCTCTCAGGTTATACCCTATTCCATCCTGGTAGAAGTTAGCCAGTAAGAGTCATTAGTAAGCCAGAGCCATGTGTGGTCTAGGAGGTTTCTATATCTGAGTTTCTTCTTGGCTCATGAAAGCAGCAATATACTTGAGGGCAGAGTGATACTTGAGCAGTATACCGTGGAGACAGAGGAATACTCCTGAGAGGAATATTCCTGAGACCTTTTAATGGTGTTGTGAGAACCCATCCTGACCAGATTTCACATACTTTTATATGTACCATTTCCATTTCATTAGAGAGAATTACTGAGCTACATTCACCCAGTGTTTTGAGGAATATGTTCAGATACATGATATAATTTCTGGTTGCATCACTATTTCATGGCTATAAAACATGCACACAGTATCCACCAAAGTAGTCACAGGCCAATAATGGTTTCTCAAAAAATTGTCCCTTTACGCAGACTTTGGGAGTAAACAGGTCTGAAAGCTCATTAGACATTCTGTCTAATGTGGTAAGAGTTCTTCTGTCATAGGCTTCAGTTGGAAAACTGAGGGATTCCTGAAACCTGTAGTTCAAATAGAAAATGTGAATTCGTGGGGTCTGGGCAGTAGGAACAGCTTGGGTGGCCTGTTGGAGGACCTCCAGTGTATTCAATTGTTTAGGGACTTCCTTTTTTATTTACAAGGGCAGAGAAGGCCAAATGCCTGGTAATTGTCTCCTCCAAAATTAAGCACTGTTCATCTTTCCAGATTATTCAGAATTTCACTTGAGTAACTTGCCTGTATTAATGGCCCAGTTATATTGTTACATGTGGGTCAAGATTCTGATAGTCAGAGTGAGGAGAGGTGCTGAAAAGGGTATTTGTAATACCAGTTGCTGCATACCAAGATTCCTCAATTTGTGCAATATCCTTTGTGACAGTAACCATAATAAGGCTACATGGGTCAAGGGTGAGGCTATGACATTGAGTCAGCAATAATGAAAGGTACCTAAACCTGTGCACAGATCAGAGGGTCTATTGAGTGGAGACATATTCTCATGGAGATCTTTGGTTTCTTTAAGTTCGGCAATGAGAATGGTTAGTTTTGAGAAGACAATGACAGTAGGTACCAGTAGTGAGGTAAGTTCACCCGCTTGGTGTGAGGAAAAAAAAAAAAAAAGTAGCTCCATTGAAAGACTTACAGAAAATTGTAAATGGCTTGGCTAGTTAATCAGTGGCATGTAGGATTTTCTAATTAGCGTCAAGAATTCTGGTGAAGAGGATTAACCTGTTGGAGAGGGAATTAAGTATGAAAATGTTTGTTAATATTCATCAGAGAACATTCACCATGGAAGAATTCCTAAAAATAGCGATAGAATGATTCAGTCAGTTGGCATCAGCCAACATCTGCCATTAGCCACTCCAGTGTTGACATAATGTGTAAGTGAGTGAAACTTCCATGAGGACATGTATATGCTTGAAAATATGGATTCCCGGGGATCCCTGGGTGGCGCAGCGGTTTGGCGCCTGCCTTTGGCCCAGGGCGCGATCCTGGAGACCCGGGATCGAATCCCACATCGGGCTCCCGGTGCATGGAGCCTGCTTCTCCCTCTGACTATGTCTCTGCCTCTCTCTCTCTCTCTCTGTGACTATCATAAATAAATAAAAATTAAAAAAAAAAAAAAGAAAATATGGATTCCCATTCATCATGGTTGATCAAGCCTTCATCTAAATTTCCAACAAAAGACCTATCCTGAGTACCCAATAGGGCACCATTCCTCAAGAAAATCACTTGATTTCATGTTGGTATCATTGGCTACCTCCTATCTTAGAAGAAGCAGAAATCCATCTTGTCTAGAAATAACATAATGTTTTGATCATGAATTTGCCTTTCCTGACTATGGGGCTACAAACAGCACTAATATTTGCATGTTTATGGAATCTTTGATCCACCAACCTGTGTTCCCCTTTCAGAGCAAAGGAAGCATGTGAGTAAGTATGTGAATGTACATTCCACTGGTTCAGTCGCATACGGTACCATTCAGAAACCACTGGTCTATAGTGTTCTGGTGAAGGTGCAGCTATGGTACCTGTTTGCAGAAGTACCATGAGGATGTGGATATCATGTTCCAAGATGCCTCATATACTCCAAACCAGTGACCAATATATGATCCCATGCCTCCAATAGGTAAAATACTTAAGTCCAAAAACAAAGAGGTAGGTAAAATAATGACTCCACTTGCTGTCACTTTTAGTGACCCACTTATGAAACAGGTGCTTTCCATCCCCACATTTCTTAGATCTGGAAGTTTAGAAATATTACTTAGAAGTTTAGAGGAAGGAATGTTTTTATTAAAGGACTAGGCCTTTTATGCCTCATGGATGAAGTTGCTGGGTCGTTCTACCAAGTAAGTCATCTTGGCTAGCTGAGATGATCATCAAAGGTGAGAGGTATCTAGAATAAAGTAGGAGAGGGAGAAAATGAGGATCATTTGTGGACTTAGGACTGTAGTTCATCCCACTAATCATATCATTAATTTTCCTGAATGAAAGAAGAGCACTAGATTAGGAGGTTCTATAAGAATTTATATAAGACACATGGATATAATTGACACAAGTGGGTGGATAGTAGTGGATTCTTTGGCTCACTGGCAAGATCCCTACTTTCCCAAGTACTGATGCACTCATTATCTCAACTGCTGAGTGTTAGGAGCTGGCAGATTTCAATTGGATGCCTTTCTGAAAATTGAAAGGAGCCACATTGCCGAGACTATATTCTTTCCTTGGTGCAATCAGTAACTGGTTGGATATAAGCCTATAAAGTCTTGGCTCTTTTGCTGCAGTGGTGGAATATAAAGCATCTATAAGCTCCAGAGCTGAGAGGGTTTGGCTGAAGCCTTTGCTGCAACTTCATTACAATTCATCTTCTTCTGTCACTCACTCATAGGTATTAATCCCTACAGTATCCCCTAATAAATTACTTACACACAAATCTTTATTTTGGCACCTGATTTCCAGATTTGCAACAGCAGCCTAACAATATAAAAAGTTTATATATATATAAATTATATATAAAAATTATAATAAATTATATATTGTATATAAATTATACATATATACATATTATATTATATATAATATACAATTATAACAAATTATATATAATATATATAATTTATATGTATAGTTTTAACAAAAAATTATTCTCAAGAATGTATTTTATAGAAATAGTAAAACATGTTCCCAAGATATATGTCCAAATGTATATTCATTCACACATTCACATATTGCTTTTAATTGGGGATATTTAAATGTCTTATCAGTTTGGGAGGGGTTAAACAGAATATGGGATATTCTTAAAACTTAATGCTATTTAGCTATTAAAAGAAATGAAATCTAAATATCCTAACATAGACAAAAGTATCAAGCATGAAAAAAGCATGATTATAAAATTCTCTAAATTTTCAGAGACTAAAAAAAAAGTCACCTATGAAGCAACCAGAAAGCTATCATTAGACTTTTCACTAACAACAGTGCATTAGAACACCATTGAATATCTTCAGTTCTTGAAGAGATTATATTTATCACAGAATTTTATACACAGGCAGTATCTAATGACTGAGGAAAGTTCTTATTATGAAATATTAAATTAGATGTGCAATATATAGACAATATATACAGCATGAAGAAAACTAAGGATAATTTTATGTATACATACTTAGAAGTTATATTGATTTAATATAGCTACGCTAAGTGATGAGACTATGACTAATCATTTTCTTTTGAAAATGAATTTTGAATTTCTAATCAAATTTTTCTTTTGTATTTACCAAATTTCCTACAGATGTGTATATGCAGAAAAAAAGCAAAAGCAAAATCAAACGAAACCTTATAGGTTTATGTTTCTTCTAGGTCACCAAAGTATTTGCTTTAGAATCACATAAGATAGAGTTTTTGTTGCTGTTGTTTTTAGGATAGAGTATTTGAAGTCCTGTCCCAAGCCCATTTCTCAGGAGCTTTGGAATGAGCTTGGTTTCCTGTGTTTTGAATCAGCACCTTTGGTGCTTTTGTATATTGAAATTCAAGAACCACTCACTGAGGTAGCAAACAGAATTCTAATTACAACTGTCATGTCAGAGATTAGTATTTTCATTGAGTTTTCTTGCTATTTGAAGATTATGTACTACTTTGCAGTGTCTGAAACATGAGCCTGAAGAAGATGACCAGTGTTCTTGATCCATTTGTTCAGGGACACCAAAGTTAATTCTGCTTTCCTATATCATTACAACATTCTTACAGGGGATGTTAGGATTCCAGTTACAGAAAGAGAAACGGCTTAGTTCGCATTTCACAGAAAGTGTCTTTTCTGAAGCTATCGTTTGCTCATTATTTGTCTATTTTTTATTTTTATTTTTATTTTTATTTTTTTTTTAAATTTTTTTTTTTAATTTTTATTTATTTATGATAGTCACAGAGAGAGAGAGAGAGGCAGAGACACAGGCAGAGGGAGAAGCAGGCTCCATGCACCGCGAGCCTGATGTGGGATTCGATCCCGGGTCTCCAGGATCACGCCCTGGGCCAAAGGCAGGCGCCAAACCGCTGCGCCACCCAGGGATCCCATTTGTCTATTTTTTAAAGTGATTTTTCTCACACAATTTTGTAGACTCCTAGGTCTCATTTGCTCAGGCCATGTTCCCTATGCATATAAAAACCAAGAATAATCTATAAGGCCTTGTGCCTTGGGCTAGAAGAAAAAGTAGATAGTGAAATGTGAAAGTAGAAGCTGCAGATGGTTCTCATTTTCTCATTACTGTGGTCATCATGGCTGCTGTGTTTCTTTGTTGGGCTGTGCCCACTTGGGGCAGAGGACAGAAGTTAAAATAAGTTCAATTTTCAAGAATGCTTATGTCAGGAAAATGTTTGATATGATTTTCTTTCAATACAAGTTTCCATTTATGAGCTATTAATTTTCCATTGTGAGTTAGTTGTAATATGAATTCCGAGATCCAACTATTTAGTCACTTAAAACTTTAAAACCTAATGGGCTGAAACATTTAATGCTGCTGTTTTGCCTAGAGGGGGTGGGGAAAATCACTTAGGATCTTGAGAATAAAAATTATTTTGTTTAATTAAAAACATATTAATTAAAATAAGGTTTTACTCATTAATGGTGCCTTTAGGATGCATTTATTCATCTTTCTTCTTTAAGGACAAATGAAGCAATTATAAATCCAATATTTCCTTAATGTAAGGTGTGACTAGGAAAATGTATGATTCATAGTCTGAGAGAATAATGGTCAAAATAGCTTTGCATTCAAATCATTAGCATCAATGACACTGAGTGTCTTAAAGCCAGGAGTGATCACAGGCTGAATTGTGAAATAAGCAAATTTAATTTGTGACCCCATTCTTGTCTCCTTTCTGTTGTTTATCCCTCTCTTCTAGTAGGCTCATTCTGATGGGGGAACACAGGGCTAACTTGGGACAAGGCATGAACCTGGGGCAGCACATTGATAAGTCTAAGGGCAAAAGGCAATATTCGCCTGACCCCCAGGAGCCTGTAAGTCTACTTTAACATGTAAAAATTCCTTTAGAAATTTCTCTTCATCTCTAAACCCCCAAGATACGTGTTGGCAATCATCCTCCAAATATGGTCCACCGATAGACATCTGAAGGGTGTCACGACTCAGGTTTTATTAGATGGTAATAAGGGACCTTTTTCCAACAATAGCCAACCCCTCCAGGTCCTGGAAATCTTGTTTCCAAAATTCCTTAGAGAATACACTATCCTCAAATCCCTCCCCTCCAACTCCCAGCTATATAATCAGCCACCCCACAGGCCTGGGGCAGCTATTCTTCCTGCCCATGGGTCCTGTCCCCATGCTTTAGTAAAACCACCATTTTGCAACAAAGACATCTCAAAAATTCTTTCTTGGTCGGCAGCTCCAGACTTCAACCCACCAAACTTCACCTGTATTCCAAAACTACACCAATTTTGTGCTATCTGCTTCACCTCTATCTCTCCTCACCCAGAATGATTTCCAGAGACAGACTCAAATTCGCTTGTTGAGTTGATTTATTTCATAACTGAATTATGGAAAGACACAAAACTTTGGAAAAAATGTCATAGGGGACAATGCAGGCATGCTGAGGTGTTAATAGTGAAGGTTTTCTTTTTATGACCTTCCTTTCAATTACAAACTACTTTTATATGTTTTACAATTGAGTTTCTCTGTGAATTTTCTTTTGATGAAACTTCCTCTGCTAGTAACACAATCACAACAAAACAAAAATGAAAATGGATATAAAACTTCATAAAGTCTGAGAAGTATTGTTATAGTGACAAGACCATTGGCCAATGAATTTGGATTTAATTTGCGACTCCAGTAATCATTACCTAAGCAACTAACCTTTCTGGACTTAATTCTCTTTATCTGAGAGCTTTGAAATGTCTTAAAAAAATATTCTCGGGGATCCCTGGGTGGCTCAGTGGTTTGGCGCCTGCCTGTGGCCCAGGGCGCGATCCTGGAGTCCCGGGATCGAGTCCCGCGTGGGGCTCCCGGCATGGAGCCTGCTTCTCCCTCTGCCTGTGTCTTTGTCTCTCTCTCTCTCTGTGTGTCTATCATAAATAAATAAATAAATAAATAAATAAATAAATAAATAAATAAATCTTTTTAAAAAATTCTCATAGGACCATTATAAAGATTAAAAGAGAAACTTAAGTTAAATAAATATCAGGTGCCTGGCATGTAGTAGGGATATATAAAGTAATTAGTTTGGTCCTTTCTGAATTCTAGTTCTACCCCACTGTGTTTTCCTGATGTTTGTCCTTCACCCTTAGCTATACTGAGGGCTCATATAATCATTCATTTGGATGTGGATAGAAATGCAAAAGATGGGACGCCTGGGTGGCTCAGTGGTTAAGTGTCTGCCTTTGGCTCAGGGTGTGATTCTGGAGTCCTGGGATGGAGTCCCACATTGGGCTCCCTGCACGGAGCCTGCTTCTCCCTCTGCCTATGTCTCTGCCTCTCTCTCTCTCTGTCTTTCATGAATACATAAATAAAATCTTTTAAAAAAAGAAATGCAAAATAATTAATGCTAATCAGTGTGGAACTCAAGGATGGCTTTGTGGTGGGTTCCTAGGACATCCGGAGCTCTTCAAAGCATGCCACCTATAGCTAAGGGCAAAATGTCACTATTGTAAATTGTAATCAATGCAATTGTCCTTGTAATTGCTTAGCTACCAGAAGGATTTGCCTATTACAATCATGCCTTGGAATGTGGATCCACAAGGTAATACTGAAGAAAAACCTTTCTTGGTGTAATTTTCCTGTCTGCAGCAGGCCATATTTATTTGGAGGTTTGGAGGATTAAGAAACCTTGATCTTCCTATGCAGAGCCTATCTAGATTCAAATCCAGAAATGGCAGCATCTAAACAGCTTCCCCATGTGCTCCTCTCTTCATTTTCCAGAGAAGTACATCCCATTTAATGAGTGACGGAAAATAGGACAGGGATACACAAACCCTGTGTCATACTGTCAATGACTTCATCGTTGAATTAATCTGACCAGTGAGATAAGCTGGCACTCCTTTAAAATGTGGATTTTACTAAATGAATTATTCAATCCCTCTGACCTCTCCTATTTTCACACTGCTATATACTTATTAGCTCTGAATAATTTTCACTCCACAATGTAATAAAAATACCCCATATTTTTATAGCACCATTTGGTTTTCAAAGTGTTTTCTCATTTCTTATTTCATGTGATCCTGGCAAAAAACTGACAAGATCATATTTTATTCTGATGCATTACCAAAGAAGAAAGGGAAACTCAGAAAGGGCAAATGACTTGGAACAATTCTCTATATGACCTAAATGTTAGAAACGTTAGAATTATCTTTTTCTCGATTCCAAGTACCCCATAGTTTAAATGTGCTTCTTGGTGGGTAAGGGCTGTGTTTTATTATTTATTTTTTAAAATTCTTTCTTTAGAGAGAGAGCACAAGTACAGGGGGAGGGAAAGAGGGGCAGGGAGACAGAGAATCCTAAGCAAGCTGGACACTGAGCTCAGAGCCTGACACAGGGCTGGATCTCATGACACAAGATCATGACCTGAGCCAAAACTGAGTCAGTTGCTTAACTGACTGAACCACTCAGGTACCTCAAAGGCTGTATTTTAAAGTTATTTCATGCCATGTAACACTAGAATATGCTTAAGTTTGGCTGTTCCACTTGTCAACTCACCTGGATGCTGATGTATTTATATTGTCTTCTGTGCTTATTTTGTTAAGGGTATAGAAACAAGTGATCATTTTCTTTTTCTTTGATACTTAACTAAAAAAAAAACCTCTTAAATTCACCAGAATAATTTTGTTTTCTTCTTAAAAGCTCTACAAGCATTTTAAATAACACTAGTGTCTTTCACAGATACCTAATTAACACAAATTCAGTAAGTGTTAAGGATTTACTGCTCCCCATGGATCTGAGCAATGTAAACTTTCCACTACTTAATTATGCAGTATCATTTATTTTGAGGTGATTTGGGTAACTAAAAAAGAAAATTGATCATTTTTGTCTTTCTATATTTAGTTTCAAAATGTCACATTCTGGCTATAATTAGTATACTTTTTATTTCATACATGCTCCTGGTTTGTGAATTTTGATATTTGAGTATGAAATACTGTCTCTCTCAAGATTTATGGACATTATATGTTATGGAAAAAGTTACATACAGAAACTGAGCTTCAAAAGTTTTAAATAGTAGATTGATTTAAGTATCTGAAATCATTTACAATTACTTGCACTTTCCTTTGAGAATGTCTTATCATAATCATCAAAAACCATAGACTTCCATGGTAGATGGTCTAGTAGGAGGACCCTAAAGTCACCTCATTCTACAGACATATTCTATGGACACAGACATCAGTGTAAATAACTCAGAAAATGACCTAATGATTGGCAGAACAGACTCTCCACAGCTAAATATGAAGAAGAGGTCACATAGAAGAGGATAGGAAGGGCAAACACATGCTTGGGAGTGAAGGGGATCTGCAGAACTGTCTGTGGGAAGGAGAGATGCCAGGGGTAAGGAGAGGGGAGAGAAACAGACTCTCACATCAGGGAGCCTGCATGAAGAAAAAGAATTCCCATAACATTTGGCTTTGAAAATCATAGGGCCAAATTTCATGAGTTCTTACAATTAGCAGAGCTTAAAACCTGGAACTTTAAAAATCAGCAGGCTTGTGGGAGAGCCAGGGTGTGAGAGAAAACTGAGTTCCAAGTCTAAAAGAGACAGCCCTGTGGAAATTTAGCATAGAAGAAGCAATTTGAAAAATACCTGTGGTATACAGGAGGGAGATTTGTTTTCCAATCTTGGAGCCTATGCTGGAGGGGAAGGGATCACTGGGAGACTTCTCTAGGAATGAAGAACCTGACAGGCACCATTTTCCTGCCCTACCTATCAGCATAAAGACAAAGACAGCTGTGGGAGCCACTGAGGTCTCAACAATAACTACCTAACTTACTAACATATGCCCCACTCCTATATTCTCCTGCAGGCATGCACCTTCCAGCCAGGCATTTTCTCCAGCTCTCCTTCCACATCTGACTCTCATAAACCTTCTAACACCTGTGTCAGCACCCCCCACACACATGATTCTGTAGATCTGCCCCCTCCAAACCAGCCTGTCTCTGTCTGGTGGCTTCAGGTTCCTTCCCACCAGTGGGGACTTTGTGGCACCACATGCTCCACCCCTGCAATTCTCCTGAAATTTGGTACTACTTCATCTCTGACAAATGCATGATCCAATTCAATTCAAGCCTAAGGTAGCCCCAGGCTGTCCCAATGACAATATAAGGACCAAACCCTGTCCACTAAAAATAAAGAGCCATTGCAGATGACTGGACTGAAGGCAAAAGTAGCTCAGCCACAATAGCAAGGCAAACGCAACACATATAGGACACCACTGTGGCACTAGGTTCTGCCATCTGCAGGGCACTACAAGACCTCCTCTTCTTCCATTATAAGGCCACTACTTTCAAGAGCAGGAGATGTAGCTGACTTTCCTAATACATAGAAACAGACACAAAGATTTAGACAAAATGAGGAGACAGAGGAATATGTCCCAAATGAAAGAACATGACAAAACCACAATAAGAGACTTAAATGAAATGGAGATAAATAATTTGCCTCATAGAGAATTTAAAATAATGGTTGTAAAGATACTCATGTGACTTGAGAAATGAGTGAAGGACTGCTGTGAGACATCAACAAAAAAGATAAAAAGCATTAAAAGAACCAAGTAGACATAAAGAACTTAATACTGAAATTAAAATGCACTAAATGAAATAAATAGTAGACTAGAGGAAGCACAAGAATGGATCAGTGACCTGGAGGACAGTGTAGTGGAGAGCAATGAAGCTGAATAGGAGAAAGAGAAAATAAAATATGAAAATAGACTTAGGGAACACAGTGATGCCATCAACTGTGATAACATTCACATTCTCCAAGAAGGAGAAGGGAGAGAAAAGGAGACAGAAAACATATTTGAAGAAATATTAGCTGCAAACTTCTTGAATCTGGAGAAGGAAACAGAAATCCAAATCCAGGAGGAAAGAAAGGCCACCAAAAAATCAACCTAAGGATATCCACACCAAGACACATTGTAATTAAAATGGCAAAAAGTAGTGATAAAGAGAAATTTTTAAAAGCACCAAGAGACAAGAATACAGTTACATACAATGGAAACCCCATAAAACTATCCATGGTTATTCAGTAGAGACTTTGCAGAAGAGAATGGCATGATATATTCAAAGTGCTAAAAGGAAAAAAAATATGCAGCTAAGAATATTCTATCTAGTCAGGATATTATTCAGAATAGAAAAAGAGATGAAGAGTTTCCCAGGCAAACAAAATTAAAGGAATTCATAACCACTAAACAAGCCCTACAAGAATGCTAAAGGGGACTCTGAGTGGAAAGGAAAGACCATAAGTGGGAAAAAGAAAAATAGGAAGTATAAAAGCTTCATAAAAATAAATATATCTACAAAATACAGTCAAGAGATTCACAAAATAACTGGATATGAAGTATAACATCATATACCTAAAATGTGAGGGGATTTAAACTTAAGTGACAATCAACTTAGTATATACTGTTATATCTAAAAGATGTTACAAACAAATGTAATGGTAACCACAAATCAAAAATCAGTAAGAGATATGCAAAAAATAAAGAGAAAGGAAATCAAGTATATCACTAAAGAAAGTCAACAGACCATGAGAAAACAAAGCAAGAGAAGAAAGAACATATAACTAAAAATCAACCATAAAACCAAATGGCAATAAATACATATTTATCAAGAATTACTTTGAATATAAATGGACTAAACACTCCAATCAAAAGACATAGGGTGAAGGAATAAAAATTTAAAAAATAAAAATAAAAAAGCAAGACTCATCTACATGCTGCCTATAAGAGATTCATTTCAGAGAAGATCCATGCAGATTGAAGGTGAAAGGATGGAAAAGCATTTATCATGCAAATGGATGTGAAAAGAAAGCTGTGGTAACAATACTTATCTCAGAGTAAAAAGACTTTAAAACAAACACTGTAGCAAATGATAAAAAAGGATACTTTATAATCATAAAGGGAACAATCCAACAAGAAGATGGAACAATTGTAAATATTTATGTACCCAACATTAGAACACCCAAATACATAAAGCAACTAATAACAAACATAAAGGAAGTAATCATAAGTAGTACAATAATAGTGGGGGTTCTTAACAACTTATTTACATTTCATGGATAGATCATCCAAACAGAAAATCAACAAAGAGACAGTAATTTTGAATGACACATTGGACCAGGTGGATCTAACAGATATATTCAGACCATTCCAACCTAAAACAGCAGAATACACATGCTTTTCAAGCACATAGGACATTAGCCAGACCTATTATTAGACCACAAAACAAGTCTCAAAAAATTCAAAAAGATCAAAGTCATACCATGCATTTTTTCTGAACACAATGATATGAAACTAGAAAATCAATCACAAGAACAAATTTGGAAGTAACACTAATACATACAGGTAAAATCACATGTTACTAAACAGTGAATGGATCAACCATGAAATCAAAGCGAAAATTTAAAAATACATGGAAACAAATGAAAATGAAAATACAACAGTCCAAAATCTTTGGGATATGGCAAAAGCTGTTCTAAGCAGATCAGCTGGCTTCACAGGTGAATTCCACCAAAGATTTAAAGAGTTAATAATTCTTCTTCTCAAACTATTCCAGAAAATAGAAGAAGAAGGAGAGCTTCCAAGTTCATTATATAAGGCCTGCATTACCCTGATAGCAAAACCAGATAAAGACACTCCAGAAAAAGAACTATAGGCCAATATCTCTGATGAACATAGATACAAAATTCATCAACAAGATGTTACCAAACTGAATCCAACAATAGGGGAAAAAAACCTAAAAGGCAACTGGCAGAACAGGAGAAGATATTTTTAAGTGACCTATCTGATAAAGGATTAGTATCCAAAATCTATGAACTTGTCAAACTCAACATCCTAAAAATAATCCAATTTAAAAATGGGCAGAAGACATGAAAAAACATTTTTCCAAAGAAGACGTACAAATGGCTAAAGACACATGAAAACATGCACAACATCACTCACCATCAGGGAAACACAAATCAAAACTACAATTAGATACCATATCACACCTGTCAGAATGGCTAAAGTCAACAGTAGGAGGAGCAATGAGTATTGGTGAGGATGTGGAGAAAAAGGAACCCTTGTGCACTGTTGATAGGGATGCAAACTGCCTCAGCTAGTGTGGAAAACAGTATAGAGTTTCCTTACAATATTAAAATAGAATTACTGTATGACCTAATAATTCCACTGCTATTTACCCAAAGAGTATGAAAAGATATATTCACCCTTATGTTTATTGCAGTATTATTTACAGTAGCCAAATTATGGAAGCAGCCCAAATGTTTTTTGATATGTGAATGGATAAAGAAGAGGTGGTATATTCATACAACGGTATATAACTCAGCCATCAAAAAAAATGAAATCTTGGCATTTGCAACAATGTGGATGGATCTAGAGAGTATAATGCTACATCGGTCAGAACAAAGACAAATTCCATATGATTTCACTCATATGTGGAATTTAAGAAACACAAAGAATGAATAAAGAAAAAAAGAGACAAACCAAAAAAAACCAGACTCTTAACTATACAAAACAAACTGATGGTTACTAGAGGGGAGGTGGGGGATGGGGATGAATAAAAGAGATGATGGAGATTAAAGAGTGCACTTACCATGATGGGTGTAGAGTAGTGTATAGAATTGTTGAATCAGGGGATCCCTGGGTGGCGCAACGGTTTGGCGCCCGCCTTTGGCCCAGGGCGCGATCCTGGAGACCTGGGATCGAATCCCACGTCGGGCTCCGGTGCATGGAGCCTGCTTCTCCCTCTGCCTGTGTCTCTGCCTCTCTCTCTCTCTCTGTGACTATCATATAAAAAAAAAAAATTGTTGAATCACTATATTGTATACCAAAACTAATATAACACTGTATAACTATCCTGGAATAAAAATTTATAAAAATATCTTTTTCTGTAATTATATTTATGAGTGGTAGAATTTAGAGTGTATTTAAAAGATTTATTCAAGAAGCATACAAATAATATATGTAATTTGTATATTATGCATTTAGTTAGAGTTATATAGAAAGTATACTTCCCTAACTGCCTTAGTATTGTGATTTATGTGTCATCTGTCACCTATTTCCTATCTATCATCTATCTATGTATCTAGGTATCTGTCATCCTTCTCTTCTAGCATCAGAAATGTGTTTGTGTATATACACATGCCTCAATTGTCCCCCTGAATTACTAACAGGAAGCTTCATGGTGGTATCTGTTGCTCATCTGAGACGTGATTTAAACCTTAATTTTTTTATTATTTTTTTTAATCTAAATTTAAATCTCAGCTCTATTGTTTTCTAGTTAAGTTCTCTGATTCTCAGCCCTCTCATTTGTGAAATAGGAATAATACTTCATAGTTTTTTAAGGATTAAAGGAGAATATCTTATATATTCATATGTATTCATTCATAAGGTATTCATATATATTCATTCATATGTAGTACAATGCCTGCCACATATAGAAACTAGATTTTTTTAAAGATTTATTTATTTATTTATGAGAGAGAGAGAGAGAGAGGCAGAGACACAGGAGGAGGGAGAAGCAGGTTCCATGCAGGGAGCTGGACGTGGGACTCGATCCTGGGACTCCAGGATCGTGCCCTGGGCCAAAGGCAGGCGCTAAACCTCTGAGCAACCCAGGGATCCCCTAGAAACTAGTTTAAAAAAAAATTTAATACATTCTTTCTATATGAGAAATTGACAACTATCATTGAAGAGAGAAGAACTAAATCACTGGCTAATCTAGTATTCCAAAACATGCTCTTGAATTCCTAGTACCTCTGTACTTATCAAATAAGCTTGTCAACCAGAGTCTTTGAAATAATGAACTTTAGTTAGACATTAAAATTTTTTTTCACCAAATCCACCAGTTTTACAGGGTTAGATAAAGCAACTGGTGTTTTTTTTTTTTTTTGTAGTGGATAGAGTTATGACTTCCATCTGAAGCTATTTTTAACTGAATACAGAGATCTAGGAAACATATATGGTGATAACTCAGAGAGGAACCAGAGAATTGTTATTTTACATATACTAACATTACAGATTTGAAGACTGGAAGCACTGTGTTGTAATTCCCTCTACACATAGATGTCAACAACGTTAGGAATCATGATCATATCATGAAATAAAGAAAGACAGTGGGAAAGAGAACAACTTGAATTTTTAGTGTCAGTCAACTATTTTATGTATAATTTCCCAGATTGCATTTTATTTTCCTTATTCTTAAAAATATCTAGGAATGCCTAAGTGGCTCAGTTGGTTTAAGCCTCTGACTCTTGATTTCAGGCCAGGTCATGATCTCAGGGTGGTGAGTTGGAACTCCATGTCAGGGCTCTGGGCTCAGTGGGGGGTCCTCTTAGGATCCTCTCCCACGCCCTGCCTCTGCCCCTCCTCCTGCTCATACTCTCTCTTTTTCAAATTGACAAATAAATAAAAATCTTTAAAATTATATGGGCTTTCTAAAAACATCAGGCTTCCTCTTGTGCCAAGTTCAGAGTTTCTCCCCTGCCAATAGTTCTGGTTGAAAAAGCTCCATGTGGTACATTCATTAAGGCAGATGTGAACAATCAGAGTTCTGCCATCTGTTACATTTTTGTATTTTGATTCTGTGAAATATTTCAACTAAGTACTAATGTGTTTCTTATATTTGATAACAGGCTGATAAGTTTGTTCAATTCTATTTATTTTCTCCTCAGATAAGTGACAATAAAGACCACTTAGGCAATGGACTTTAGCAAGAATCTTCATTATATTTTGTTACAGACATGCACAACTTGTTGACTTAGATTATTTTTAAAAGAAAAAGTGTAAAATGTTGGGGATCCCTGGGTGGCTCAGGGGTTTAGTGCCTGCCTTTCCCCCAGGGCGTGATCCTGGAGTCCTGGGATCGAGTCACATATTGGGCTCCCTGCATGGAGCCTGCCTCTCCCCCTGCCTGTGTCTCTGCCTCTCTCTCTCTCTGTCTCTCATGAATAAATAAATAAAATCTTTTTAAAAATAAAAGAAAAAGTATTGTTTTTGAGCTAGAAATGGTAGAGTAACATATTTCTGATTGTGTTCTACTGCTCAGAATTTTCCATTTGCCCACCCATGCCTGCATTTGCTCCTCCTTTTGTTTATATCTATTATCTCTTGGTATTTTTGTTCACAGCAGTCCTGCACCCCATGATATAATTCACCTACCTTACTTTACTATTATATTACCTCTTTAATGGAAATAATGTGTGTCATTCATTTTTTTTTTTTTTGCCCCAGAATCAAGCACAACAGTGTTCATAAAGCATGTTGCTGAACACGTTTATTGACTCAATGAATGGTCTGCAACTAGGCAAAAATTCTCCCCTAAGACAGAGGATAACCATGGCACTGGCTATTTTGCTCTTATATATATATATCTGCCAGCCCTTAGCTTTAAAGTTTCCATTTTCATCAATCAATCCCTCCTTGTTAATCATTTTGAGATGAAAAGATAACTCGAAAAAAGCCTCATACTATTTAGAATCAATATTTACATATATTCTCTGACTTCTTAATTAATATTTTAGATTTCTGTTTGTGGCCATGGGCCAGAACTGTCTTCATAGCTTTACTATAGATGACAGATAGATAGATAGATGATAGATACATAGATAGAATTATTATTAAAGAAAATATGATATGAGAAATTGGCTATAATTTTGTCAAGGATTACATTTTTTTAACATTCAAGGATGAGATTCATCTTATTTTTAATGAAGATTAATAGTTAATGGTTCATTTATTTAGTAAGACCTAACACAAAATATCTGATTGTCATATCACACTCATATGAATCTGTGTACTTATTCAGTACCAAGGACACAAGTTACCAAGCAGCCAAGGCAAAGCTGGAAGAGGTCTTGGATATCCAATGTGGTTTCCCAGGCCCTCTTTTCTTGTATTAGACACTCTCTCTTGCCTACAGAAATAGAAAAGGTCTCTAAGGGAGTATTTAACTAATGAAACATCTCTATTTTATACCCATATTATTACAGAGCTTTCATGACATTTTCTAGGAATGTATGCTACAGAGTTTCATAGATTCTAGATTTCTTTGCCATAAGAAATCTAAATTGAAGGGCATCCTGCTAAAAGCATTCCACAGAGAAGCATTCTCCAGGTGGCAAATATTATTACTCTATTACCTTAAGGTGATTTATTAGCATGTTTGCAAAGAAATTTCCACTGGAATACTTGCTTTTTGTTGTTGTTGGGAATTTTCCTCCATTACTGGCAGATAAACAATTCCCAGGCCAGTTGCTATAACCCTGTCCACACTTGGACCTCAGCCGATATCTCCTTCCTACATATTTCTCAGGTATTTTTTTCATTATTTGTCCTAATGCATTTTATACAAAATCAAATACAGAAGATTGAGCATACTATTACCCTGAGGCCACCAGAATTTGAGTCATCCAACAGGGATAGGGGTTGACTCCATAAAGCACCCTAATTATGTACATATTCCTTCTGGGATTTTCTTACATGTTTTACCCAATTGGTTACTCTTTTTGATTTACCATTCACAGTTACTTGAAACCTTTAATATGTGTTGATATAGAGGCTTAATTTGCCTTTTCTTTTTATTTTTTATTTTTATTTATTTATTTATTTTTTAATTTTTATTTATTTATGATAGTCACACAGAGAGAGAGAGAGAGAGAGAGAGAGAGAGGCAGAGGGAGAAGCAGGCTCCATGCACCGGGAGCCCGACGTGGGATTCGATCCCGGGTCTCCAGGATCGCGCCCTGGGCCAAAAGCAGGCGCTAAACCGCAGCGCCACCCAGGGATCCCTGCCTTTTCTTTTTAAAGATTTTATTTAGGGCAGCTAGGTGGCTTAGCGGTTGAGCAACTGCCTTCAGCCTAGGGCCTTATCCTGGGGTCCTGGGATCGAGTCCTGTGTCCGGCTCCCTGCATGGAGCCTGCTTCTTCCTCTGCCTGTGTTTCTGCCTCTTTCTGTCTCCGTGTGTCTCTCTATTAAACCACTGAGCCACCCAGACATCCCTGTAGAGGCTTAATTTGATGTTTAATTTTTAAAATTCATGTCTTTTTGTGGTCAGTATCCATAAGTATTACTCAGTGGAGAGCTTCAAGTCAGTTTCTTTGGCTATTTTACACTGGGAGTCATCATCTACGAAAGTTTGTTTTTTATTTAATTTTATGAATAATTTTACAAACTTTTGTGAACCTATATAGTTAAGGGTGAGATTAAAGTATGTTTTAAATATCAGTTAAAATTTGAAGTATCATTCTCCTTTCCCTACCAGCAGAAACAACTTTTCTGATGTGCTCACGGACGAGGATGGTAAAGTGAGTAGATTTTGGATGCCATCAAGTTTGTGAGCATAATCAGATGTCACAGTACAGAGTTTTACATCTATCAGCATCAAAATGTCATTATGTAATACCACCCGCCCCCAGTAGGGACAATATGAACTATACAAAGTTTACCAAGCAGGTAACTTAGATACGGATATGGAGACAACTCAAAATTATTTTTATTCATTACTCATTCTGAATTTATCTACTTCTTAAAAACATTTAATTTAAATTTATGGTATTTCAATCCAATTTATACTAACATTTTCTCTTTATATCAAAAATCTTTGATATCTTAACTAATTGTACAAATTTCAATGTCTGTTTGTCAAAGTTCAGCCTTTAAGTTAGACAATTACAAACCAGATAGCTCCACCTCCACCTATTTTTAGTTGTTTTGCTTCTGATTGTTGTCTGGATTTCTCTTTCCTCACTATTTAAAAAGCCTTTTCTATGTTTACCACTTATATTTGCCATTTTGCCTTGTTTCATTGACTTTGATAAAAATGTTCATTTCTAATCTTCTGACATTTTGCTGTTTTTTTCATGATATGAAGTATATCACATATATATATATTGCATGTAGTGTTATAATATAGATAGTATTTTCTTTTCTGATCACTTCATTTAAAGTTGCATCATAAGCACTAACTTGTTTGTATTACATAGTATGTATTACTATACATTTTGATTATATAGTATTAATATTTTGGAAAACAAATATTGTAATTTACACAATGATTTTTCTATTGATTAATATGTAATTGTTCTGTATATTTTTCCAATTAAAAATAAATATGTAACCAGCAATTTCACTCTTAGTTATACCTTAAAGAGAAATGAATGTGCCTGTACACCAAAAGTCATGTACAAAATTGTTTCACAGCAGTTTTTTTCATAACATATGAAGGTTGGAAATAATCTAAAGATTTTTTAGAGAATAGATGAATAAGTTATAGTATACTAATGCAGTGGAATGCCACATGCCCACAAACACACACAGAAACTCCTACTATGTGAAACAGATCTTGCAGATGTTACAGAGGTAATATAGAGTAAAAGAAATGTGCACACAAATATACATATATGTTATTAGATTTGTATGTAACTGGGGAACACACAAAACTAAAATATGGCACTGGGAATAAGAAAAGTGGTTATCTGGGATAGCTACCTAGGTAGCTAGCAATGTCTACCTACTGACAGTGAATATAAAGGAGGCTGCTGGGGTCCTGGGAACGTTCTATATCTTGATCTGAGTGTGATCACACCACATACCTAAGAATTCATTGAACTGCATTCTTAAGATATGTATCCTTTGTGGTGTATATATTATATTTCATATAAAAATTAACATAATACAATGTTGCAGTAAGCACTTTACTCCATAAATTATTTTACCTCTATTTCTGGGTAATTCCTCAATCCAAGTGAAAATAAATAATTTTGTATTTTTAAAAATATTTGGGGTTAGACAAATTAATCAAATCTAACACACAGTCTTTCTGTTTATTTGAGTCATTTCAATACAGATTCTCTCACTGATCTACAATGTTTCTGGGAAAAAAACTATGCTATCAATGGAGGCATGGATTGCTTTTGAGGGGCATGTTCTTAATGGTTTTTGTCTGATAATAAGCTGTTCAAGATATAGACTTCTGGCTCCCTGTTTTCATTTATATATTCTTCTATGTTTTCAAAATATTGCTGATTATCTTCTTTTTTTTTTTTTTAAGATTTTACTTATTTATTCATGAGAGAGCAGAAATGAGAGGGGCAGAAAGAGAAGCAGGCTCCATGTGCAGGGAACTCAATGTGGGACTCGATCCCTGGACTCCAGGATCATGCCCTGAGCCAAAGGCCCATGCTCAACTGCTTAGCCACCCAGGTGCCTCTCCTGATATCTTCTCACTTACATAGAGATAAAAGGAGAGAGTCAAGTATTTCTAATTTCCTATAAAGCTGACTGAACAGTAAAATCACACAGTAGCAAACAGGAGTCACGTTTCACATGTTCCCACTGATTCTTGACTGAAAGATTTTAAGTCTATACAATTTCCCCTTATTTTTAAATAACACCTTTCTTGGTCTTTTAAAATCCACCTTGTTATTTTAAACCTGTGACTGAGTTTCTTGAAGTATTTCTGTTATTATCATTTGTACTAATCCCAAGGCAGGAATGATACATGTCATGATTCTCTTTTGTTTTCTTTTGAAGTTTTCTCTCTGCATTAAAAAGACTTTATTTTGAAGTCTTCTAAGTTGAGGAAGCAGTACAATTTTGGAAAAAGTGGTATCTGGGAGCTAAAATACCTGAGTTCTATCAGTGGCTCTCCCATGAAGTTCAAAAGCAGATATTCAGTCATACATTTTCTTTACTACAATGAGAAATTTAAAAAAGAATTGGACCAGGTGGATTTATTTTTTGTTCCAATTTGGAACAGCAAGTAAATAGTCTCCACATGAGGTTAGTAGAAAAGACTATTGTAAATAGAATGATGAAACATGCTGACTATAGCTGCATACTTGGTTTCAGCAAAGATCATGTAAAGTGTCACTGATAAGAAATGTTCATATGAGACCCTTCATTCCATGGCCTTAATCTTGACACCCAGATAGGAGTTACAAGGCCATCAATCTCTTCCTGCAACTGCTGGTGCTGTTTCTAATGCTAATGCTGGTTCCATTTATAGGAAATCTCCCTCCTGTTTTATCTCTGACAACTTGAACATATCCATTGAAAAGAAAGGTGATAGGAGACAAAGAAGAAGCCATAGTTTAGGAGAAAGGGAAAGACTTTTACTTTATGTTAGAAACAGATCCTCTAAATGCAGTAATTCATTTTTCTAAGATTAAATAAATGGAGTTCAGACTGTCTTGAGCACTTAACCTTTTTCAAGAAAGATATTTTTGACCAAAACATATTTTTGCCTTTTTTCTCCATTTTGAAAACTAATGGAATCATTGTCTATATGCACTGTTCTGAATAAAATGTTTGGTGATCTGGAATTCATGCACAGGAAGCACAGCTGATGTGGGAAAAGCATTGCAAGATGACAGAATTCACTATTCTAAATGCATCCCCCAGAGAATTTAAAGGCACTAATATTACACATTGCACACCCTCTTTGCTAGGTGCCTGCATAATCACAGCATTGAAATTGACATATTTGTCACACACAATCACATTGGAAACTTTGCAAAGCCATAAATAATGGCTAGAGAACCTGTAATATTTTCTAGATGCAGAGACAAGGCACTTAATCTTGATGTAATCTGTACAAGGTAGAGCCCAGGGGCATTCAATGTTCATGCCTGGGTTATTACATGACACCCAGAGCTCCCCAAGTTCAACAAGCCTCTTTGGGTTAGATGAAATCTTACAAGAAAATCTGGTACAGCCTCATTGTCCTAGAGATAAATAGTCCTAGTGAGATGATAATATATACTTTGAAAGGTTTCCTGAGATAACCATTCATGTATTCACAAATATTTACTATTAAGAATTAATACTTTTTAGCCACATACCTTACCTGCTTGACACTGATCCATAAACTGAGCTCATATATGTATACTTGTAATTAGTACTTAAAAGACCTCTGTTAGAGAGAAACTAATTTTTACTCTTATTTTATGGATGAGAAAATTGAGCACAAGAAAGTTAAGGGCTGGTGTTAATATGATATAAAGGCAGTGAGTTTTAATGATTAGAGGTGTGGTTTTTGAGGCCCTATTTTTTAGGAATAAAATCCTATCTCTTCTACTTATTACTTCTGTGACATTAGCAATATATTTAAATTTCCTCTGCATCAGAATCCTCATTGGTAAAATGTGGATAGTAATTATGGCTACCTCCAGGGTTATGAACATTACATGAATTGAGGTTAACCTATTAGAGTAGTATCTGACCCATGATACAAGCTCAGTAAGTGTTAATACTAAACTATTCTGTTTTCTATACGAAGAACCTTTTATATTCAGGCTCTGAATTGAAATGAGAAACTTTTAATGTCTCTCCCTTATTAGGCTGGTGCTCCTCAATTAGGGACATAGTTTAATTCATGCTAAATACCTAGCAAGATAAATGTTACACATAACTTCACTGAATTAATACATGGATAAGGCATGATGTCTCTTTTTAAAGGGTGGCATGATACAGTAGATGAATCAGAATATTGCAGTTACTAGAATACAAAGCAATGTGTGCAATATGATGAAAGCAGAGTTATTCATGCCTATTCCCGGTTCCTATGGTATTTTTATAGTACTCATTTTAAATTATAATGTTTCTTTTTACTGCATTTTTTCCTTCACTGAACTGAGAACTTCTAAACTATTCAGAGCTAGCATTCCAGTCATTCCATCATCTTTTAAACTGCAGTGCCTGACTTAATAATTGTGTGTATGTCATGAGTTGGTGTGTGTGTATGCATGTGTGTGTGCTCACATATGTATAAGTGAGGTGCAAAGGTGGCCTCAACACTGCTATAGCAGCTGCATCAGTAAGAGATCTATTTAAAATTCTTATTCTGCCTTTTACTTACTGATTGGCTTTGTGCAAAGCACTTGGCATGAGTTGCTGTGGATTTCAGAGCCACTATGCCCATTAGCCCCCTTCTTGGTGACTCCTTGGTAACTATGATCCTTAGTGGGAACAATCATGTGACTCTTACATGGGTTTTCCCAGGACAAATCATAAACTAATTTTTTAGGTACATAAAATGATGTATCCTGGATTGAAGGGACTGTTAGTATATCATTAGTAAGGCTTCCAGTTTCAGGAAGCTCTATTTCTGCAAGGAAGAACAAGGAGCATAATCGAATAAATGTTGGGGGTTCTTCTACTAGGTAATCTATTTTGCAACTTCCCTGGTGTCCAAGAACAATGCAAGGTCAGGGCTTTGCATATCTTTTTTCAAAAACAGGCAAACCATCACAGGTTTACATTCACCCAGAACTCTTCTCCATTGCCTCCCCCTACTCTGCTCTTTGCAGACTTGGGTATATAGTACATATTTATTGCTAAAATAAAAGAATAGGTGAAGAAGGTGTTAGGGTATGAATTAGCACAATGTGATAAGAGGATACTGCTATACAGCCTATTTAAAAAAATTTTTTTTTTTTATTTATGATAGTCACACACACAGAGAGAGAGAGAGAGGCAGAGACACAGGCAGAGGGAGAAGCAGGCTCCATGCACCCGGAGCCCGACGTGGGATTCGATCTCGGGTCTCCAGGATCGTGCCCTGGGCCAAAGGCAGGCGCCAAACCGCTGCGTCACCCAGGGATCCCTATAGCCTATTTTTGATACAACTTCTCTTTAGTGTGCAATCTGTATTTTGAATATATTTGTTCACTACTGCAGTGGGTGGAAACCTTCAATCTGAGATCAGTGAGGTTAAAAGGGTTGTCATTTTGACAATTGACAAACTATCTGTTCAGAGGAGCTCAAAGCCTTCTTCATTATTCTATCAAAGGAAAAACTCAGTTTCAGAAGAACTTGGATGAGAGACTATCTTCAAATATAGTGTCTTGTAGTCACCATATATCTGTTAGAACTTAAACATATTTTAAATTGTTCTGTTTTCTAAGACTTCCTAATCAAAGAACAGCCTTTTCACAGGAAGCCAGAATCCCTGGCAATGGAAAACAGCAGAGAAGCCACCAAAATCCATCTTATTAACATGTACTCTGAGGATCCCCCGCTCCCCCAAAATGAATTTTGCAAAAGGAAAGGTCTCAGATATGTTTTCTTTTTATTCAAGAAAAATTCTGTTAATACTGAAAAGATTCTAGTGAGAGTTTATTTTTCATCTTAGGAGCCTAAACAGTGTTGGTATTTAAGGGGTCAATAAAAGACCTAAAAGAAAGGCATGGAGCTTTGATGATTAAAAAAATTCGTAAATACAGTTCTTGTCTTTGTAGAGTTTAAAGACGGGGGTAAAGATCAGGCAAATACATAGAAAGTAAGAAAGCAATTAAAGGGCACCTGGGTGGCTCAGTCTGTTATACATCTACCTTGGGCTCAGGTCATGATCCCAGGACCAATATCAAATCCTGTATCAGGCTCCCTCCCTGCTCAGTGGGGAGTCTGCTTCTCCCTCTCCTTCTGCTGCATGCCTGCTTGTGTTCTCTCTCTCTCTCAAATAAATACGTAAGTAAGTAAGTAAATAAATAAATAAATAAATAAGATCTTTAAAAATAAACAATTAAATAGAAAAACCTGAAACATTTAATCTATTCATTAGACTACCTTAGGTTGTCCTGGACTCAGGTAGAGGAATTGAGCTATATAGCTTATTATTATGAATACAGCTGTTGTCACACTTCTCATATGACACATTAGCTTTCCCTAGGCTCATTTATCATAGATTTTTACTTATGTCTTTAATAGTAGGGTCTGTGTCCTACTCTTTTTCACATCCCTGTGCCTAGCATAGTGTCTATGACATAATAGATGTTTGATACATTTGAATAGAAGTCTATCTATGGAATGAGACAACTACTTATATGTAAGGGTGCTACTTTTTTTCCTGATGGATCCTTTAAGGTAATCATTTTTCATGCTTCCTTGAGAGAAAATCTCTGCAGGACAGATGGATCCTCTCAGAACTTGGCTTTATTTTGCATGAAGTCTCCAAATTGTAGAGTATAAGGCTTCTGTCCCATGCTTTCTTATCTCTCTCTTGTATGCTTATAATTCTTGATTTGGATTGCAAAGCTATTATTCTTTTTTCTGCTTTGGGTTAAAGTTGGTTTATAAACCTATTTCTCATTACATATTATTAAGTTGTTGAAGCCAGACACATATCTTTATTGTGTATCCTCCATAGCATTTAGCATAGTGCCCCATAGACACGAGAAAGCTTGTTAAATTAAATTACATTGATAGTGATCACAAGATTTGGAAAACAAAATACTTTAGAAAAGATTAAAAGAACACAGATTGTTTATCTCAAACTGAAGATCAAATGCTATTCTAAGAGTCTACAAATCAATAAAGATTTTTATATCCCCAGCGGGGGAAATGGGAGGTAGTAGAAGAGTGGTATGGTTATTGACTTCTCCCAAATCTCTCTTTATGATTTTGGACAGAATGGCCAAGGAAGTATGTCCTTCTGTGCTCTCTTCATTGTATGGACTCAGTATTTTTTTCACTGAAACATATGTAATAGTTTATCAGTCTTACCCTTGCCAACATATTTATTGAGCAGCTACTCTGGATCATGTCATCAACTGTACACCAGACATCTAAAAATGAATAAAGTATAGGCCCTGCCTTTGAAGGGCTAATAATCTGGTACAGGAATATTAAAGTAAAATAAAATTATATAACAATATAATATGTGATGATAAAGAAATGGGCCATTCAGTTTTGTGGGAACACATGGATGGGAAGGAAATGGTTTGTATATGTCAATACTGTTTAACATAATTATAATGCAAGACACACATGTAATTTAAAATTATCTAGTAGTTATATTAAAAAGTGTAATTGATCCTTGAACAGGACAGGCTTGAACTTCAAAGATCTACTTATCCACAGTACTTTTACAGTACAGCACCATAAAAGTATTTTGTCTTTCCTATGATTTCTTTTTTTTTAGTAAGATTTTATTTATTTCTTCAGGAGAGACATAGGCAGAGGGAGAAGCAGGCTGCCTGCAGGGAGACTGATGCAGGACTCAATCCCAGGACCCAGGGATCATGATCTGAACCAAAGGGAGATGCTCAGCCACTGAGCCAGCCAGGTGCCCCTATTATGATTTCTTAAGGATATTTTCTTTTCTCTAGCTTACTTTATTGTAAGAATATATATGTAACACATGTAACATACAAATAAGTGTTTATTGACTATATTATTGGTAAGGCTTCTGGTCAACAGTAGGCTATTAGCAGTTAAGTTCTCCTTCTTCTTCTTCTTTTGTTTTTAACCAAGACTTGAAATCCAGGATGCATTGTATAGTTCTAGCACGTCTAAATTTGGATTAGCCACATTTCAGGAGCTCAATAACAATATATAGCTAGTGGCTGTCATAATGGACAACACAAATCCTGAATTTAAAGAGGGAATTTTAGAGAATTTGATGGTGAGTTGGATCTTGGAATTTGAAGAATTCTCAGATCTAAGAGGTGGAATACCTATGAAATGGGAACAATATGCAGAGGCACAGAGCCATCCAGGTGTTTTGTCAGAAGTTCCACATGTTGAGGCATGACAGAGAATTAACTCAGAAGGAGAGGTTGGGGCCAAACCCATTTAATAATCAACGAAGAAGTACCTGGGTGGCTCAGTTGGTTAAGCATCTGCCTTTGGCTCAAGTCACAATACCTGGGTCCTGGGATCAAGTGCTGCATCCAGCTCCCTGCTCTATGAGGAGCCTGCCTTCCCCTCTGCCTCTGCTTCCCTGCGCCCCCATCTCTCATGAATAAATAAATAAAGTCTTTAAAAAAAATCATTGAAGATCTAATAAGACTAGGTTTAATAGCTAAGAACTCATTATATTATTATTAGATCTAATAGCTTGTAATATCATTTTGTTGCTGTATGCAAATATGTACAGAGTGTTTAGTACATGTCAGGTAAGGCTCTAAGCACTTTTTACATAATAGCTGTTTAATCTTGCAACAACACTGTGAGATATGTATCATTATTACCTACCCTTCTTTTTAGATGAGGAAATTAAAACATTAGGGGGACAAGTAATTTGCCCAATGACATACAACCAATAAGTGGAACAAACAGAATTTGACTCCAGAAGCCGTGTTCTTATTATGCTACATTCCTTTACAAATAACTACCCCCTCTATAATATACAGATTCAGTTCTGACTTTAATGTTCTATATAGATCAGGCTAAATATTTAAGACCTATTAAAATGATAAAATGAGCTAAGGAAGCCAATTTAAAAAATAAAAAATAAAAACTGATTGAAGTCTAAATAAAATTCAGAGTTCTAAAAACAAATATGGTAAATAGTTCATTATGTTTTAGGAATGTGATTCATGTCATGTAAATAGTCCTGATATTATTTTACTAACAAATATGATGAATAAATTTGAAAAATTCATTTTACTCAAGTAGTTTCTCTCAATTCTGTAGAATATAAAAGAAAAAAATACATTCATGTTGCATACAAGCAACATGCCTAAAATAACAGTTTAGAAGTAAGGGATGAAAAAGTTATACCATAAAATACTAACCGATACTAACCAAGGGAAATCTGGTGTTGTAGCAACATTAGAGAAATGTAGACTTTCAAATAAAAACCATTGCTAGAGATAAAAAGGAGCACATAATGATCATTAACTAAATTCACCAGGAATGTATAATATTTCAAAAGCATAGCCTCAAAACATATAAAGCAAAATTTAACACAATTAAAAGAAAGATAAAAAAATCTAAAATCATTATTTCCTTAAAAGTTCTATTTATTTGGTGGGGGAGGGGCAGAGGGCGAAGCAACATAGTCTTAAGAGGACTCCATGTTAAGCCAAAGATAAAAGTCAGTTGCTTAAATGACTATACCACCCAGGTCTCCCTATAGTCTACCTTGGTGAATTTAACGA
The DNA here is from genome assembly GCF_048164855.1 of Canis lupus baileyi. Taxonomy (NCBI): domain Eukaryota; kingdom Metazoa; phylum Chordata; class Mammalia; order Carnivora; family Canidae; genus Canis; species Canis lupus. The sequence goes on from NC_132860.1 coordinate 47,393,657, forward strand.
ACCCTCAGGAACCGACTGAAAAACACAGGCCTGGAAACTGTAAGAATATAGGAAATCTGCCCATCGTATTTAACAACCTTGACATAAATAATTGACTTCTATAGGACTTTGTATCCCTGAATTACAGACTACAATTACTTTAAGTACACACAGAAGTTTAGTAAAGACTGATTGCATCCTGGATTAGAAAGCAAGTCTCAATAAAATGCAAATGTTTTAAATTACAAGAGTATATTCTTTAACCATAGTGGAGTTAAGCTAGAGCTCAAAGATTTTAAAAGTCTCCTTATAGTTAAAAATAAATACACACATGTTAAAGAGGAAAAAACAATTAAATTTAAAAAACTATTTTGAATTGAATATATCAATAATTCAGTATATCAAAACTTATGGGGGCACCTAGGTGGCTCAGTCAGCTAAGTGTCTGCCTTCAGTTCAAGTCATGATCTCAAGGTCCTGGGATCCAGCCCTGTGTCAGGTTCCTTGCTCAGGCTGGAGCTTGCTTCGCCTTCTCCTCCCAGCTTGTGCTCTCTTTTTCTCTCTCTAATAAATAAATAAATTCTTTAAAAAATTTTATAGAATGCAGCTAAAATGTACATAGAGTGGAATTTATACCAGCATATGTATATTTTAGAAAAAAGAAAACTTAAAAACCCATAAGCTAAATATCCATCTAGGAAACTAGAACAATAACAGCAAATTAAACGTAAATAGTAGAAAGCATGAAAATGAAAGTAATGTAATGAAACTGATAAAAATACTAAATAATGCTTATTTGAAAAGATCAATAAAATCAACTTACAACTGTCAAGACAAAAAGTCCTCATGTTACAACTTCATAAATGGCAGAACAATGCTTTAGTCTTTCTCTCTCTCAATCTGTCTCATTTTCTCTCTCTGTCTCTGTAATGGATAGATTACTTTAAAAAAAAAATTTTTTTTAAGATTAATTTTCAAAGTTGAACTCTCTTTGCATCATAAACATGTAAAAAAAAAGAGAGGGGGCTTGAATTGAGCCATGAAAAATAATTAACATTTCTTTTATTCCCTGTTATTAAATAAATGATGCACATATCTGACGTAGTACACATTGCTACTGCTACTGTGTGGCTCCTCCAGTACCCCCCTACTCCTCCACTGGGTGATGGTAGGCTCTCTAGGGTCTTTAGAGTAGCATAGTAAAAAGTGGAGAAAAATTGGGTTCAAAGAATCTTAGGAAACTTTACATGCTTCATGCTTCATGCATTACTTTCATTTACTTCATGCATGATAGAGAATATCATAAAGCATGATATTCTCTAATATTATGAGAACTTATGACCCAAAACTTCAGATGCAGCCTGAAAAGTAAATAAAGCCCTTTATCAAGAATCAATATTATCATGGTCTTCTTTCAGGTCAGCTCTCTCCAGAGACAAACTAATCTATATAACCATAATCAGCAATACAATTGTTTCCAGGAGAGTTTGAACTTCAAGACTGCCAATGTGAGCATCGTTCCTAATTTAAGTTGTTTTCTTTCTTTCTTTCTTTCTTTCTTTCTTTCTTTCTTTCTTTCTTTCTTTCTTTCTTTCTTTCTTCTTTCTTTCTTTCCTTTCTTTCTTTTCTTTTTTCTTTCTTTTCTTTTTTTTCTTTTCTTTTCTTTTTCTTTTCTTTTCTTTTCTTTTTTTCTTTCTTTTTTTCTTTCTTTCTTTTCTTTTCTTTCTTTTCTTTTCTTTTCTTTCTTTTCTTTTCTTTCTTTTCTTTTTCTTTCTTTCTCTTTTCTCCTTTCTTTCAGATTTTATCTATTTATTTGACAGAGAGAGAGTGCACAAGTAGGGGGAACATCAACAGAAGGAAAGGGAGAAGTAGGCTCCCAGCTGAGCAAGGAGCCTGATGCAGGGGCTCTATCCCAGGACCCTGGGATCATGATCCAAGCCAAAGGCAGACGCCTAATCAACTGACCCACCAAGGTACCCCTGAGGTTGTTTTTCCTTAGTAATCCCAAGGAATACCATATTTTTGAAACTTTTTGACATGTTTTGATATATTTAGCTTAATTATTTGTGATTGAAAACATTCCTATTGGTTCTAAATACTTTAATGCCTGAGAGCAAGGATTTGCTTAGGTCTATGCATGGCCTCTGCCTTGTCATACTTCATAGATAACACAGATACATACTTGAAACAAATCCAACATGACAGATATGAGAATGTTAAAAGAAGGTCTCAGCTGTAAGAGGAAGTTTTAATCAACTCTAGATGTTCTCTAATCACAAAAAGAGACTAAAAATAGATTAAGGTAAAAGGAATGTCATCAGATAGCACAAATCATAGATAAGAAACTGCCGTCTGTTGGAGTTTAAAAGTACTTCTGAGGCAAAGCCGTGGAAGAAAAACACAGGCCAAGTCAAGCATAAAAAGTGTCTACCATATGGGCAGCCCAGATGGCTCAGCGGTTTAGCGCCACCTTCAGCCCAGGGCATGATCCCTGGAGACCTGGGATTGAGTCCCAGGTCAGGCGCCCTGCATGGAGCCTGCTTCCCCCTCTGCCTCCCTCTCTCTCTGTCTCTATGAATAAATAAGTAAAGTCTTTAACAACAACAACAACAAAAGTGCCTACCATAGGGTATTTTATTTATTTTTGCAGTATTATGATAATGCTAATCCTTAAATTTTTAAAGAAAAGCAAAGAATTGCTAAGACACATCTGACAAAAATCAACAAGGTTAGAAACCTGCTTGCCAAATATCTAGACTTATTTTAAAGCTGAACTCAGACAATTCAAGGATGGATACTGAGTAGATCAGAATAGAGATCCCAGAAGCCTAAATCAGACTTAGACATAACAAGATATCAGGAGAAAGATAGTTCTTTGCTAAGTGATATTGGGCAATCGATTATGTTGAATCATAACAAAAGATATTAATTCCATGCAAATGAAAATTTAAGTACAAATATCAAGATGTAAATTTTAGAAAATAACATAGAATTTTTTTATTTATGTCATGATATGAAGGTATTTTCAATTACCCTCAAACAGCACAAACTGATATATTACATTAAAACATAATAACACCTGCTTATCAAAATACAGTACTAAAATGTTGTTAGAAAATTTGTAGAAGAGATTTTCAAAATTTGAAGAAGAGCTTTCCAGTGCATATAACCAACAGATGATAATATCTAGAATGCATATACTTGTGTATATAACATTTATATACTTTTTTCTCCAAATGATGAGTAAGGACTGATAAACCCAATAAAAATAAACCAAAATTATGAACAGGCATTTCACTGTCAAATGTTCAGTAAGTATATAAAAATATAAATATTTTTATCCTAACTAAATCACAAGGAGACACCATTTTGCACATAGTTCACTGGCAAAAATTAAGTCTACAATTCTAATAATATTGGCAAAAACAGTTGACAAAGTGAGCTTTTTATAATTCTTCCAAACCAGAAAACAATTTGTTATCATCTACTAAAGTGGAAAGTAAGTCTAGCATATGATGCCATGATTCCATTCATAAGCATGTAGTTAATAGAAATTTTTGCACATATGCACTGAGAAATAGAAAAGAAAGTTCATAATAACCTTGACTGAGAGGTAAAAATATACCATAGGGGGAAAATATCCATTGGCAAGAGATTGGATAAAAAAATTATACAATGGAATATGACCCAGTAGTGAAAATAAATGTAGTGCTGTATGCACCAAGAATGATTTTCCTCAGAAACATAATATCATATAAAATAAAGCTAGTTGCAAAATAACATAGAGGGTAGGATAAAATTTATAATGTATAAATGAGAAAAATAGCATATTGATTATACCTACATATACATACACATCTGTGTAATTATTAAGATAATCAAATGAATAAGAAACAACATTTAAGCTAACAGTTTCTTTGAGGAGGAGAAGGGTCTGTTTGGCAAATGTTACACAGTACTTTTCAAAATTGTTGTTACATTTTTAGTTTCTCATGCTGGTTAGTGAGCTATTAATTTTATTATTATTTGTATTTTACATATATGTTTTATATATTCTTTTTATATGCAACATTTATTTTTAAAACTTTTTAAAAAAATTAAAAGAGAGAAAGAGTACAGAATTGTCCATTTTAGAGATCTGCAACATTGAACACACATAGATCATCCTTGTTTAATAAACAAAGCAAAGAAACAAAGTGGTAAAAAACCACTGGCAGACAGCATAGTTCCTTTAATGCCAATTCTAAGATCACATTCCATCCTCTGGGAGATATAGCATCAAGACTGGATGCAAAGGTTGGCTGAACTCTTGCCACCTTTTGCTTCCTTATCCAAGTACTCTAGAGCAGCTTTAAAGTGCACAATTAGATGTAGTTTTCAGAGTATCATAGCTATATTTTCCATATTTTTTGATGAAAGACATAGGTGATGCACAAGAAAGCAATATATCCTATGTAGAACTGTTTAGCAAACAGAGCTTGGGAAACACAGAAGCCTAGCAGATATTAGACAACACCAGCCTGAACCAGTAGTGGACTAGCTTAATCAACATTTAACTGAGGAGAATTTTACTTGACCTCCATGTACATGATTTACAGGTCTGTATAAGTTTACAGCCAAGTGCACATTGTTCGTATCCCATAATATTATTTAGTCATTTTTGCTAATCCTTTTTGGACTTATAGATATTTATTTAAAATAATCTTTTTACTTTAGAATAATTTTAGGTTTTGGAAAACACAGTTTAAGAATATAGAAAAATTGCAAAGATCTTATAAAGATCCTACATACCCCAATCCCAGTTTCACTATTATTGACATCTAATACAGTTAACTTATATAGGGAACCACAAAATGGAGGCCACTCCTAAGGCTCAACCCATATCATAAATCTAACCGTAAGCCAGTCCACACTTATGGGAAACATCTATCAAAGAAATCAAATACCAATTATAATCTTCCAACTCAGCCCTAGCTAGCTTAAAGAAAATAAGATCTGCTAGCCTTAGGAAATCCCCAACCTTCTAGCAAATCATACCTATTTCCTTGTTGCCCCTTCTAACACTCTATAAAACTTGCTCTTGTTCCAAATATGGTAAATTGTATAGAAGTCTTATGGAAGCCAAAATCTAGCTCTGAGGACCTTACACAATTACTTGGATATTTGATACAATCTATTTCTCTTTGTGATTCAGATGCTGAGAGAAAACTTGCATTTGCAGTTAAAGTTACTGTCAGGTCATACATTTCATATTTACCATCCATATAATACAAATCTTACACTGTATTCAAAAGGTCTTAATATAATTCCTGATTTCTTACTTCCATTTTAAACTTTGGATACCAAACCAAAAAGAAAAAAAAAAAAAAAAAGGAAAAGAAAGAGAAAAAAATATTCAGAAAAAAAGTATGCCTTTGACTCTCTGGATAATAATGATGTCAAAGCAAATTGTGTTTAATAAATCATATTGAGAAAAGATGTTGAGGGGAGAGGGGCAAAATTAGAAATGGCAGAAGGGCCGGTCAAATAGTTACAAACTTTGTTTTTTACTGTTTATATTTTCTGCTCTTCTTGAATGTATGGGCATTAACGTAGTCATTGTGAAGTTGTTGAGTTTCTTTTGTTTTTATATATATATATTTTTTAATATCTTTATTTTATTGGTGTTCAATTTACCAACATACAGAATAACCCCCAGTGCCCGTCACCCAATCACTCCCACCCCCCACCCTCCTCCCCTTCTACCACCCCCAGTTCGTTTCCCAGAGTTAGCAGTCTTTACGTTCTGTCTCCCTTTCTGATATTTCCCACACATTTCTTCTCCCTTCCCTTATATTCCCTTTCGCTATTATTTATATTCCCCACATGAATGAGAACATATAATGTTTGTCCTTCTCCGACTGACTTACTTCACTCAGCATAATACCCTCCAGTTCCATCCACGTTGAAGCAAATGGTGGGTATTTGTCATTTCTAATAGCTGAGTAATATTCCATTGTATACATAAACCACAGCTTCTTTATCCATTCATCTTTCGTTGGACACCGAGGCTCCTTCCACAGTTTGGCTATTGTGGCCATTGCTGCTATAAACATCAGGGTGCAGATGTCCCGGCGTTTCATTGCATCTGTATCTTTGGGGTAAATCCCCAACAGTGCAATTGCTGGGTCATAGGGCAGGTCTATTTTTAACTCTTTGAGGAACCTCCACACAGTTTTCCAGAGTGGCTGCCCCAGTTCACATTACCACCAACAGTGTATGAGGGTTCCCTTTTCTCCACATCCTCTCCAACATTTGTGGTTTCCTGATAGTTAATTTGCCCCATTCTCACTGGTGTGAGGTGGGATCTCATTGTGGTTTTGATTTGTATTTCCCTGATGGCAAGTGATGCGGAACATTTTCTCATATGCATGTTGGCCATGTCTATGTCTTCCTCTGTGAGATTTCTCTTCATGTCTTTCGCCCATTTCATGATTGGATTGTTTGTTTCTTGGGTGTTGAGCTTAATAAGTTCTTTATAGATCTTGGATACTAGCCCTTTACCTGATACGTCATTTGCAAATATCTTCTCCCATTCTGTAGGTTGTCTTTTAGTTTTGTTGACTGTTTCTTTTGCTGTGCAGAAGCTTTTTATCTTGAATAAGTCCCAGTAATTCATTTTTGCTTTTGTTTCCCTTGCTTTCATAGATGTATCTTTCAAGAAGTTGCTGTGGCCGAGTTCAAAAAGGGTGTTGCCTGTGTTCTTCTCTAGGATTTTGATGGAATCTTGTCTCACATTTAGATCTTTCATCCATTTTGAGTTTATCTTTGTGTATGGTGCAAGAGAGTGGTCTAGTTTCATTCTTCTGCATGTGGATGTCCAATTTTCCCAGCACCATTTATTGAAGAGACTGTCTTTCTTCCAATGGATAGTCTTTCCTCCTTTATCGAATATTAGTTGACCATAAAGTTCAGGGTCCACTTCTGGGTTCTCTATTCTGTTCCATTGATCTCTGTGTCTGTTTTTGTGCCAGTACCACACTGTCTTGATGACCACAGCTTTGTAGTACAACCTGAAATCTGGCATTGTGATGCCCCCAGATATGGTTTTCTTTTTTAAAATTCCTCTGGATATTCGGGGTCTTTTCTGATTCCACACAAATCTTAAAATAATTTGTTCTAACTCTCTGAAGAAAGTCCATGGTATTTTGATAGGGATTGCATTAAACGTGTATATTGCCCTGGGTAACATTGACATTTTCACAATATTAATATTAATATTAATTCTGCCAATCCATGGAATATTTTTCCATCTCTTTGTGTCTTCCTCAATTTCTTTCAGAAGTGTTCTATAGTTTTGAGAGTATAGATCCTTTACATCTTTGGTTAGGTTTATTCCTAGGTATGTTATGCTTTTGGGTGCAATTGTAAATGGGATTGACTCCTTAATTTCTCTTTCCTCAGTCTCTTTGTTAGTGTAGAGAGTTGCCACTGATTTCTGGGCATTGATTTTGTATCCTGCCACGCTACCGAATTGCTGTATGAGTTCTAGCAATCTTGGGGTGGAGACTTTTGGGTTTTCTATGTAGAGTATCATGTCATCGGTGAAGAAGGAGAGTTTGACTTCTTCTTTGCCAATTTGAATGCCTTTAATGCCTTTTCGTTGTCTGATTGCTGAGGCTAGGACTTCCAGTACTATGTTGAACAGCAGTGGTGAGAGTGGACATCCCTGTCTTGTTCCTGATCTTAGGGGAAAGGCTCCTAGTGCGTCCCCATTGAGAATGATATTTGCTGTGGGCTTTTCATAGATGGCTTTTAAGATGTCGAGGAATGTTCCCTCTATCCCTACACTCTGAAGAGTTTTGATCAGGAATGGATGCTGTATTTTGTCAAATGCTTTCTCTGCACCTAATGAGAGGATCATATGGTTCTTGGTTTTTCTCTTGCTGATATGATGAATCACATTGATTGCTTTATGGGTGTTGAACCAGCCTTGTGTCCCCAAATCCTACTTGGTCATGGTGAATAATTTTCTTAATGTACTTACTGTTGGATCCTATTGGCCAGTATCTTGTTGAGAATTTTTGCATCCATGTTCATCAGGGATATTGGTCTGTAATTCTCCTTTTTGGTGGGGTCTTTGTCTGGTTTTGGAATTAAGGTGATGCTGGCCTCATAGAACAAGTTTGGAAGTACTCCATCTCTTTCTATCTTTCCAAACAGCTTTAGGAGAATAGGTATGGTTTCTTCTTCAAACGTTTGATAAAATTCCCCTGGGAAGCCATCTGGCCCTGGACTCTTGTGTCTTGGGAGGTTTTTGATGACTGCTTCAATTTCCTCCCTGGTTATTGGCCTGTTCAGGTTTTCTATTTCTTCCTGTTCCAGTTTTGGTAGTTTGTGGCTTTCCAGGAATGCGTCCATTTCTTCTAGATTGCCTAATTTATTGGCATATAGCTGTTCATAATATGTTTTTAAAATCGTTTGTATTTCCTTGGTGTTGGTAGTGATCTCTCCTTTCTCATTCATGATTTTATTAATTTGAGTCTTCTCTCTCTTCTTTTTAATAAGGCTGGCTAATGGTTTATCTATCTTGTTAATTCTTTCAAAGAACCAACTCCTGGTTCTGTTGATCTGTTCCACAGTTCTTCTGGTCTCGATTTTGTTGAGTTCTGCTCGAATCTTTATGAACTCTCTTCTTCTCCTGGGTGTAGGATCTATTTGCTGTTTTTTCTCTAGCTCCTTTATGTGTAAGGTTAGCTTGTGTATTTGAGTTCTTTCCAGTTTTTGAATGGATGCTTGTATTGTGATGTATTTCCCCCTTAGGACTGCTTTTGCTGCATCCCAAAGATTTGGAATGGTTGTATCTTCATTCTCATTAGTTTCCATGAATCTTTTTAATTCTTCCTTAATTTCCTGGTTGACCCTTTCATCTTTTAGCAGGATGGTCCTTAAACTCCACGTGTTTGAGGTCCTTCCAAACTTCTTGTTGTGATTTAGTTCTAATTTCAAGGCATTATGGTCTGAGAATATGCAGGGGACGATCCCAATATTTTGGTATCGGTTCAGACCTGATTTGTGACCCAATATGTGGTCTATTCTGGAGAAAGTTCCATGTGCACTTGAGAAGAATGTGTATTCAGTTGAATTTGGATGTAAAGTTCTGTAGATATCTGTGAAATCCATCTGGTGCAGTGTATCATTTAAAGCTCTCGTTTCTTTGGAGATGTTGTGCTTAGAAGACCTATCGAGTATAGAAAGAGCTAGATTGAAGTCACCAAGTATAAGTGTATTATTATCTAAGTATTTCTTCACTTTGGTTAATAATTGATTGATATATTTGGCAGCTCCCACATTCAGGGCATATATATTGAGGAGTGTTAAGTCCTCTTGTTGGATAGATCCTTTAAGTGTGAGAGAATGTCCCTCTTCATCTCTCACTACAGTCTTCGGGGTAAATTTTAGTTTATCTGATAGAAGGATGGCTACCCCTGCTTTCTTTTGAGGACCATTCGAATGGTAAATGGTTCTCCAACCTTTTATTTTCAGGCTGTGGGTGTCCTTCTGTCTAAAATGGGTCTCTTGGAGACAGCAAATAGATGGGTCCTGCTTTTTTATCCAGTCTGAAACCCTGCGCCTTTTGATGGGGTCATTAAGCCCGTTCACGTTCAGAGTTACTATTGAGAGATATGAGTTTAGTGTCATCATGATATCTATTCAGTCCTTGTTTTTGTGGAATGTTCCACTGAACTTCTTCTTAAAGGGGAATTTTAAGAGTCCCCCTTAAAATTTCTTGCAGAGCTGGTTTGGAGGTCACATATTCTTTCAGTTCCTGCCTGTCTTGAAAGCTCTTTATCTCTCCTTCCATTCTGAATGAGAGCCTTGCTGGATAAAGTATTCTCGGGTGCATGTTCTTCTCATTTAGGACCCTGAATATATCCTGCCAGCCCTTTCTGGCCTGCCAGGTCTCTGTGGAGAGGTCTGCTGTTACCCTAATACTCCTCCCCATAAAAGTCAGGGATTTCTTGTCTCTTGCTGCTTTAAGGATCTTCTCTTTATCTTTGGAATTTGCAAGCTTCACTATTAAATGTGGAGGTGTTGAACGGTTTTTATTGATTTTAGGGGGGCATCTATTTCCTGGATCTGAATGCCTGTTTCCCTTCCCAGATTAGGACAGTTTTCAGCTAGGATTTGTTCGAATACATATTCTGGCCCTCTGTCCCTTTCGGCGCCCTCGGGAACACCAATTAATCGTAGGTTTTTCTTCCTCAGGCTGTCGTTTATTTCCCTTAATGTATCTTCATGGTCTTTTAATTGTTTGTCTCTTTTTTCCTCAGTTTCCCTCTTTGCTATCAACTTGTCTTCTATGTCACTCACTCTTTCTTCCACCTCATTAACCCTCCTCGTTAGGACTTCTAGTTTGGATTGCATCTCATTCAATTGATTTTTAATTTCTGCCTGATTAGCTCTAAATTCTGCAGTCATGAAGTCTCTTGAGTCCTGTATGCTTTTTTCTAGAGCCACCAGTAGCTGTATAATAGTGCTGCTGAATTGGCTTTCTGACATTGAATTGTAATCCAGATTTTGTAACTCTGTGGGAGAGAGGACTGTTTCTGATTCTTTCTTTTGAGGTGAGGTTTTCCTTCTAGTCATTTTGCTCAGTGCAGAGTGGCCAAAAGCAGGTTGTATTGGGAAAAGGAGAAAAAGAGAGGAGAGAAAGAAGGAAAGAAAAGAGAAAGAGGAAAAAAACGGAAGAAAAAAAACGAAAAAAAAAGAAGAAAAAGAGAAAGAAAAAGAAAGAAAGGGAAAAAAAGCGGGTGGGGGAAGGAAACAAATCAAAAAGCAAAGCAAAACAAAACAACAACAACAACAACAAAAAGAACCACGGGGAGTATCTTCTGATTCTGTGTACTTTAAGTCCCTTGGCTTCCCCTGGACCTTGCCCGTCTAGCTGGTCTTCTGGGGGAGGGGCCTGTTGGGCTGATTTTCAGGTGTTAGCACTTGGGGGAGCTGCTCTGCCCCTGCCTGGTGCAGGGCTCAGTGGGGGTTGTTTACCCTGTGAGGCCGCAGGAGGAACAACTGCAGTGGCGGGGCCAGCTCTGCAGCCCTGGATTCAGCCCCCGAAGTAGCTCCGGAGCTCCCCGTCTGCAGGGCCTGGAGGCTCCGGGCGGGGCCGCTGATCTGCTCAGCTGGGGCAGGAGCGTCCTCGCTGTCCTGGGCCCTCCCGGCCTCTGCCTGTCCCGGGGGGAGGCCGGATCCTGGGCTGTGTCCCGGCGCCCTGTGCTCCGGGTCCTGCGCTGCTGGATTCGCGCTCCAGGGCCGCAGCCCCCTCCGCGGAGCCGCCCCCGAGCCCCCCGAGCTGCTCCCGCCCCGCAGCCCCCTCCGCGGAGCCGCCCCCGAGCCCCCCGAGCTGCTCCGGGTCCCCCGTGCGCGCTGCAGCCCTTAGGGAGCTCGGGGCGCTCTCCCGGGGCGCAGGTGCCTGTCAGTGTCCCCGGGAGCCCGAGGGCATCCCCGCCCTCCTGGGTCCTGCTCCACCTCCCCGCGAGCCCCTTTCCCCCGGGAAGGTCGGTGCAGCTCCTGCTCCTCCGGGACGGGGCTCTCCTGTCCTGGGGACACTCGCCCCGGCCTCAGCCCGGCTCCTCGCGGGGCCCCTCCCCCTTGGAGGCCTTTTGTTCCTTTATTTCTTTTTCCCCATCTTCCTACCTTGATAGAAGCGCGAACTCTTCTCACTGTAGCATTCCAGGTGGTCTCTCTTTAATTCTCAGGCCGAATTCATAGATTTTCAGGATAATTTAAAGGTTTTCTAGGTAATTTGGTGGAGACAGGTGATTTGGAGACCCTGCTCTTCCGCCGTCTTGTCCCTCCTCCTTGTTTTTATATTAATACTCTGAGGACCGAGCTCTTGGTGGTGTCTGATATGTGGTCATAAATAGACCAGGTCTCTTCAGGTCTGTGACTCATGGGTGCACTTTTGCTTTCTTTGCAATCTCACAGATTATCTAATTGTTGAATAAAATTATAAATGTTAATACAAGCCTTTTCCAATAAAATAACAAATGTTCCATCAAAAACAAAAAAAACAAAGAAAAAACCCACACCCAAACAGAAAAATTGCTCTTTCTCCAAATCTTCTGGAAGAGTACTCTCCTGCTTCTGAGGCACTGTACTACCTCAACCAGTGGATTGTCTTCCCTTGAATAAAGAATATCAAGCTCATTAATAAATTGTTTTAATTTTCTCATTTCACAGTTTTGGTGATGAGATGTCATCTGAAGATGGCTGCTGAAGATTCTGCGGACTGCTCCTGGATGCCCGTGAAGTTACCACAGAGCCCTTTTGGCTTTCTTTCTCTTTGGCCACAAAGACGATCTCTCATAAATTTCTCTCCAGTTAAGTTCTTATTTTACATTCTGAGCCCTTTAAGTTGTTTCTCCTAATCTTTCTGGGTGGAAAACTGGAATGCAAGAGACTCCAGATTTTTCATGATGAGATTTAGCAGACTGCATTTGAGTTTGTGGCCAATTTCATCTACAAGGCAAGTGCCCTTTGGAAGTCCTAACAGGTCTCAGGTACTGTGCACAGGTAGACAGAAATAGTAAGTCTGATTGAATGTGAAAGGACTGTTCCAACAAGGAAAAATAACAAGAACCTCTCAATCTAAAGACAAGGTAAAGTCCACACATAAACCACTGGGAGACTTGGAAGAAATGAAGTAAAACAAACAGACAAAATAAATTGAACTTTTTTTGCCTAATGGTACATCAAAGTTTAAATAAGCACAAGTTCAAAATCTTCTCATGAAAGGAGTAATAGATTTATTATGAACAGGAATCTTAGAAGTCAAAGCTGCAAAATTGGTGGGCATAAGCAAAGCACTTAAAAGCTGTTCGATGCTCACCTCCTTAGTCTAAGACTCCCATGCTAAGCTGGTCACACAACAAGTTATGTTGACACTAGGTTACCTACCCATCTCAGGAAAATTTCTGTATATAAGGTACACTCTAGAACACCACAAAATCTCCAACCCAGTGTCATATTCCTTCTAGTTATGAATTTGGCTCTAAGAGACCCAAGGCTTAGCTAATGAAATGATATCCTCAAAAATATCCTTGCAAAGAATCAAGAAGGTTACTTTGGGCACACCTGCTTTTTTAATGTCTAAGAACTGTCATCCTGGTAACTGAATATATGTATAAAAATGGCAAAAATCTAAGTAAACAACCTAGAATTACAATGACCATTATGTACAGTATTTCAACTAAACAAGATTATCTATTTAAAATGTGCACTTGGAAGTGAGGGTTTCCAAATTAAAGAAACAGAACAAGATATCTATTTTGATTGGCATTCAGAAGCCCCCCAAAGTCTTCAAGACTCCAAAATAGCTTCATTAATAGATTCATTGCAAAAGGCTAATGAAAAATTGAAGAGTATGTAGAAAAAAAGAGATGATAGGCCTGACAGGATTCCTACTACTCGCGGGCATCCTACTTTATCTGTGTAAACTACTACTAATCCACTACTAATGCACTGTCTGAATTGCCTTTCTACTCTGAATGGACTGCAAGACTGTAAACAAGAGTCGAATCTTCCCATATCAACTCAAATGACTACATATCTACTCTCAAAGGGTCTCATATGAGCCCTTCCCAGGGTTGATGGTACTCTCAAGGATTCTCTGGTAAACTGCTACCAGTTTTCCTCTTGGAACAGCCAAGGGGAAGCTAAAATTAGAATGAATGGAAAACCTTTCCAAATTCTGGTAGATGCTAGAGCTATATTCTCTTCATAAAACCCCAGTCACTCTGGAGCCAGCATATGGAATCCTGGGAAAACTAGCAGAAGCTGGTGAAGAGTGAGACTTCTTTACCAGAGACAGCTTTCCCAGAATTCTGTACTTCCCATTGGAGAGAAGAAAATAAAATTTCACATTATATTTTCATCTCAAAATTCAGACTTCTTTGAATTAGGTTTTGAGAAACTCAGTGGTTGTTGATACTTTTTTCTCAGAGATCACTGTTTGCCTTCTTGTTTATCTTCTATGTCCTGGGAATGTGACTTGGAAACCATCAAGTCGGGAGTCTCCAAAATATGGCCAGACAGAAACATGTGTTGCCCCCATTTGCAGCTGGTATCCTACAGACAGAGTTCTCTAGCTTTCAGGGCAATTGTCTAAATCTATCTTTTGGCTAACTTTGAAAAGGGATCTGGATCTTGCCATTATTTGGGTAATATTATTTGAACCTTTTTTGAGGATACCTCCTTGGTCCATGCGGTTGTTCAGTGCTGCCAGGAATATTTACTGTTTTTACTGGCTGAAAATGGTTAAAATATTTGAAATCAATTTTTTAAAGTAGCTCAATAGTCAGAAGTTGGCCAAGTTGAAACCTAATATTCTGAACCTGATGAGAACTTCTCTCTCTCTTAAGACATTAAGTTAAATGAAACTGTGTACCCAGGGGCAAAGAAAAACATCCCAAAGATAAACAGTTCTAAATTTAGAACAAGGAACCTTTTGATTTTTATTTTAGTTGAAAATATTATCTATGATATAAAGAGGCAAATTAAAGATAATAGAGTTGAATGGGTGGATCAGCCCTTTAATCAGGTTGCAACCCAATTATTCTTTTAGTAATTAAAAATTGTCCTTGTCTTATAAATTAAGTCTTTATAGAATATAAATGTGGCTCTAGCAGCAATTCAAAGCTCACCTATCCTTTTTAAAAAAAAAAGATTAATTCCAGTAGAGTTAACATACAGTGGAATAATTTCAGTACACAATATAGTGATTCGACAAATCCGTACATCACCCAGTGCTCATCACCCATCTATGTCTTAGTCCCTATCCCTATTTCACTCACTCCCCACACCACAAAAATACACCTTCTCCCCTCTGGCAACCATCAGTTTGTTCTCCATAGTTAAGAATCTATTTCTCTATTCTTGGTTTGTCTTTTTCCCTCTTTTTTTTTTTCTTTGTCCATTTGTTTTGTTTCTTAAATTCCACATATGAGTGAAATGGTATGGCATTTGCCTTCCTCTGACTTACTTGTTTAGGTGAACATTGTACTCTATAGCTCTCCATGGCATTGGAAATGGCAAGACTTCATTTTTTTTTTTTATGGCTGAATAACATTCTATTGTATATATACATCACATCTTCTTTATCTGTTAATCTGTCCATTGACATGTGGGCTGCTTCTATAATCTGGCTATTGTAAATAATGCTGCTATAAGCACAGGTGGTGCCTGTATCCCTTTGAATTAGTGTTTTTGTATTGGAGGTAAATACCTGGTAGTGTGATTACTGGATTGTAGGATAGTTCTGTTTTGAAAGTTTTGAAGAATCTCCATACTGCTTTCCGCAGTGGCTGCACCAGTTTTCATTCCTTCCAACAATGCAGGAGGGTTCCCCTTTCTCCGCATCCTGGTCAACAGTCATGGTTTCTTGAGTTTTTTATATTAGCCATCTGACAGATGTGAAGTGATATCTCTTTGTGTTTTTTGTATTTCCCTGATGCCGACTGATGTTGAACATCTTTTCATATGTCTGTTGGCCATTTGTATTTCTTCATTGGAGAAATGTCTGTTCATGTCTTCTGCCCAGTTTTGATTGGATTATCTGTTTTTTAGTATCTGTGGAGTTGTGTAAATTTTTTATATATTTTGGATACTAACCTTTCTCAAAGATGTCCTTTGCAAATATCTCCTCCCATTCACTTAGGTTGCCTTTTATTCTCTTGATTGTTTTCTTCCCTCTGCAGAAATGTGTGTGTGTGTGTGTGTGTTTGATGTAGTCCCAATAGTTTAATTTTGCTTTTATTTCCCTTGCCTCAGGGGACATATTTAGAAAAATATTGCTTTGCCTGTTCTCTCTTCTAGGATTTTTATTGCTTCAAGTTTCATACTTAGTTCTTTAATCCACTTAGAGTTTGTGTGTGTGTGTGTGTTTGGTGTAAGAAAGTGATTCATTTTCATTCTTTTGCATATTGCTCTCCATTTTTCCCAAAATTGTATGAAGAGACTGTCTTTTTCCTATTGTATACTCTTTCCTCCTTTGTTGAAGATTAATTGACCATATATTTATGGGTTTCTAATTCTGTTCTATTGATATATGGTCTATTTTATGCTAATACCATACTGTTTTGATCACTATAGGTTTGCAATATAACTTGAAGTCCAGAATTGTGATGCCTCCAACTTTGCTTTTCTTTTTCAAGATTGCTTTGGCTACTCAGCATCTTTTGTGGTTCTATACAAATTTTAGGATTACTTGTTCTGGTTCTGTGAAAAATACTGTTGGTATTTTGATATGGATTGCATTAAATCTGTAGATTACTTTGGGTACTATAGACATTTTAACAATATTTGTTCTTCCAATCCATGAGCATGGAATATGTTTCCATTTCTTTGTGTCTTTTTTACTTTCTTTCATCAACATTTTATAATTTTCAGAGTACAGGTTTTTTACCTCTTTTGCTAGGCTTATTTCTAGGCATCTTATTATTTTTTTGTGCAATTGTAAATGAGTTTTTTTTCTTAGTTTCTCTTTCTGATACTTCATATTGGTGTATAGCTATGCAACGGATTTCTGTACATTGATTTTGTATCCTGTGACTTTATTGAATTCATTCATCAGTTCTAGTAGGGTTTTTTTTTTTTTCTGGAATCTTTATGGTTTTCTATAGTATCATGCCAACTGCAAATAGTGGAAGTCTTCTTTCTTATTAATTTGGATGCTTTTTATTTCTTTTTTGTTGTCTGAGTGCTATGACTAGGACTTCCAGTACTTTGCTGATTGAAAGTGATGAGAGTGGACACACCTTGACTTTAGGGGAAAGCTCTGTTTTTCCCCATTAGATATGTTCACTCGTGTGTGTGTGTGTGTGTGTGTGTGCTTAATATATAAGAACTTCATTATGTTGATGTACATTTCTTCTAAACCTACTTTGTTGACAGTTTTTTTTATCATGAATGAATATTATGCTCTATCAAATGCCTTTCCTCTATCTATTGAAATGATTGCATAATTTTTATCCCTTTTCTTATTGTATCATATTGATTGATTTGCAAATGTTGAACCACCCTTGCATCCTGGGAATAAATCCCACTTGATTGTGGTGAATGATTTTTTAAACGTATTGTTGGTCAGTTTGCTGGTATTGTTTTGAGGACTTTTTCATCTATGTTCATCAGAGATTTGGGCCTATAGTTCTCTCTCTCTCTCTTTTTGTCAAAGCCAATCTATCCTTTTTACAAATCTCAAACTTTCCTTATTTATCTCAAAAGACTTGTAGCTATTGTCAAAATTTGAATTTAGGAAACAAAGGACTTTTTTAGAGGAACTTGCATTTTTTCCCCTGTGTCTTTGAGATTAAATGTTCTACTGGTTTTCTCTAGAAACTCTTACCTAGCCATCTCTTTGAAATTCACACTTCAGGGAAGTAATTATCAGTAAAAAGAAAGATTATTTGGAACCTAGGCAAAATAAATATTGTAAAGGTCTTCTACTCAAATATTAGCAAAATGTTTAAGCCATCTGAGCAGATAACCTTAACTTATTCCATCTCCCAGAAAAAACTATTTGGATCCAACAGTTCTTTTACAAATTAGTGAATTTTGCATTATTGTATGCAAAATTCAAGCTTAAAATTAATTCCAAGCTTAAAATTTTAAAACAAAATCTAAAAGATCTGTTTGTATGTTTGTGCGTGCTTACATATGTATGTTATTGATGTATTTTTTTACTTCCAGATAGTATTGCCAAAATTAACTTATGAAGAGCTCAATTTAATTGGCTTAAAGAAAATGAAATATTTATGAAAATCAAGTATACTCTAAGAAATACAGAAACCAGCTCATATGTTTTTCAAGTTGACATGATTTAAGATAATCATTGGTAAATAAAAGCTAGTCTGTTAATGGATTTAATTTAATGGGCTTGTCTTGAGAGTTACCAGTATTAAATATAATGCAGACATAAACTTTTATTCTACCTAGGTTTATGAAAAATCACGTAAGCTATGCTTTCTCTGTCGCAGAGATTGTTAGCAAGAAAGATAACTTAGGATGATGGTTAGCCACTTAATGTCTTATGAAACTTTCACAAGTAATCTAATCATAATTGTTAAAATCAAGTAAATTAAATAAATGTAAGATTAATGTTTATAGATAAACTTTTCAATTATAATTATGCTTTATGATAATGTCTATTTAAAAATAGTTTCCAAAATATTTTTTGATAATTTGAAATCTTAAGGTTATGATGAGATAAGTTAAATGATGAATATTCATTGAATATGTAAATCACTCCCAAATAAGATAAAATACTGTGATTTTTTGATGAACACAGGTTTAAACACTTGGCTTTCTTTTATAGAGGAACAAAAGATATGTGGGTCAATTGGTAAATATGTTTTGTGTTACCTTTAAAGAATTTACTACAAGAAAGTATACACTTCCAGAAATGTCTTTATAATTTTGCCACTTCACAAAACATTAGTGTAACAGCCCACAATTGTTTACTTTTTTGTTTTCACCAGGAATAAAGAATTCTAAGGGTTAAGAATTTTAACCAATATGTGTAATTAAAAGTACTAAAAATTAATAAGGTGAAAGGAAACAAATATGTATAAAAAGTATATAAAGAAAGTAAAATGACTGGAAACAAATATGTATAAAAAGTATATAAAAAAATAAAAGAAAGTAAAATGTTTGTTCCAGAATGAAAAAAAAAAAAAAGAAAGAAAATAAATCTACAGGACAAAATCTGAATGGATGTGAAATATGTTGTATCCCTTTCTGGGAAAGGAACCCTAGGAAAGAAATTTTACATGTCATCAGGTGATTAAGATTGGAATGAATTTATGATGAATTTTAATATCAAAAGTATACTGATGCAAAATTAGAATTTGATGTTCTCTCTGTTAGAAAGACAAAATTTTCTTGAACTGATCTTTATAAGAGATTGTGAAGTTTTCTTTTCTTTTCTTTTTTTCTTTTATACCTTTTGTATGAACTGGATAGGAAGCAAAAATTTTGTGTTTTGCCAAAATAATTTACTGTGCTTCCCATTGTCTCTGATAAATAAGGAAACTCCAATTTTATTATTAAAAGATCCAAGTTTGCCCCAACAGCTTGATAACCTTTTTTTCTTTTGCCTTTAAAATCTTCTATTGTCACTTTAGTTAAATAATTAAACATTATTTCATAATGACCTGTGGTCCTATTTAGTCAAATGTTCAAAGCTTTTGACATTTTGATGACTTTGCAAAAATCCAATTCTAAATGCAATCATTTTATACTCAGATTAACTTTGAGATTTCCCAAAGTGTCCATGGAAATCTCAAAGGATTTGTCTCTCACCTTATAAAGAGAAAACTTACACAAACTGAGTTTATATGGTATGTTAAATTATGTAGAATGACTTGTCAAATAAGAAGTGATGATAAACCTTCTTAGGTTATATGTATATGGATATATATCACTAATGTAGGTATCCCAGAGATTGTTTAAAGTTTCTAGAAATCTTTCAATATTCTTATTGTCCAATTATTATCCTAAATTATTATATGCCACAGAAATAATTACACTTCCTTATCAAATGAATTTTAATCAGATCTTTACAGGCTTTTAAAAATCTTTTGTCTTTTACAGATAGTTATTGTTTTACTCTAATGCTTTTGCAAAAGTGAGATTAATAGAAAATCTCTTGACCACTGACACAACTACCAAATTACAAGGTCTTGAAACTTGAGTGCATATTTTACACTGAAGAAGGCTCTGCCCAACATCAGGTCTTGTACTAATGCTGGAGACTTGAAAATCAAGCTTACTAAGACAAGAAGCTTCTGACATCATGAAATAGATTGATGTCACTCAAGATATTAGAACAAAAATCCTAGTCCCTTTCTTTCTCATAAAACACTATCTCCCCTTTGTACCTGCTTCACCATTCTTTTCCCTTTTGCCACTTGGAAAGGTAATGTTGTCATCTCTATTTCTGGGGGCCTTGAAAACGGTGAAAACTGATTGTTGGGTTTGTCATAAGAGTCCCCACTTGGCCTGTGATCCTGGAGATCTTGTAGTTCTAGTGACAAATTTTTCTTCGAGTTTTAGTTTCTCTGGACCAAAACAAGTCCTCTCTCCATTGTGTCAGACTTTCTATCCCTGACACTGAAAATCAGTATCCTTGCTTTCAGTTAACAGCTCCAAAGTCAGGGAACTTTGTACCTCAGCTCTGTAATAGAAAGGCAAATCAGAACAATACTGTCTGTGTGAGGGCAGCACGGGTGGCTCAGCGGTTTAGCACTGCCTTTGGTGAAGGGCATGATCCTAGAGACCCAGAATCGAGTCCCACATTGGGCTCCCTGAATGGAGCCTGCTTCTCTCTCCCCCTGTGTCTCTGCGCCTCTCTCTACGTCTCTCATGAATAAATAAAATCTTAAAAAAAATACTGTCTGTGTGATATACAGATCCTTAGATATTACTGGCATCTAGACTTGTAATTTTTCTAATTTGAAGCTTTGTCTGATCACTCTGAACTACTATTCCAATAGCCTCCATCATGGGAAGATCTTTTCTGCCAGTACCAGGTATGCTCCTCCAGATTTATCTTTATGTGAGGAGTAGCATCCTCTAATGCATAGCTAACTCAATGTTTAAATAGATGAAAAATGGGAGGAAGCTATGATCTGAGCTGCGTAGTGTCATCTCTGTCTACTGAGACTTTATGTTGGGTTGTACCTATCAATCTACATTACATTATCAAATGGGAATTACCAAGTGGCATTCATGATTCAAAATTCACTTCTTTTGGCAGATCTTTCTCCCCTGACTAGGAGTAAGTATAAATAAGATTGTGATCAGGATCTTCTAACTCTTGATGATATTCAGAATCTACTGCTAAAACAGTAGCTGACCCCCCCAAAATACCTAGGCTTTCTAGTCAAAGTTGTTCTTGATAATATGATAACCCTTAATTATCTTTTAGCTATGCAAAAAGATGTGTGTGATTTGACCAATACCACTTGCTGCACTTGGACTAACACTTCTGAGGAAATTAACACTCATCTACATAAAATCAATGAACAAGCCATGGGCTTAGGAAAGTGACTCTTTCCATGGAATCATTCTTTGATCTATTTTATCTACATTGTTTTGGGTCATGGGGACCACGGTTTCAGAGATCCCTCCAAATATTGGTTATTTTTCTGCTTATGGTCAGTCTAATAATATGGTCAGTCTATGGTCAGACTCCCTGATGTGCTGTGTCCTCTCAAAAACTTTATATGCACATGTGTAGTCACTGACAAGGAGACAAATGATCTCCCTTTGCCAAGGTCCCAAATGGGATGAATTAAATGGCCAAGTAAGGAACCCAGATGTTGATATCCTAACCTATCAATTCCAGTTGGAGATGCAACCTCCAACATTAACAAAAAAAACATTATTTCAGAGTGGCACAAATATCTTAAATTTTTATCAATACACTCAATACAACTGAAAGGTTGATCAAAAGGGCAGGTAGTTGATAAAGTTATTTTTTATACCAAGACCCACAAAGCAGAGGCTGTCTCAGTGGCTCAGCCCAAATCAAAAATTTAAACCTAAGTCAGGCTTTCCTTGTGGGGAAATACTTGAAGAAAACCTAACAAACACCAATCACAATCCTTCAGTTTAGCTTTAGATAATTTATTAGTTAGAAATGGAACCTTAGAAGTAATCTCTAAACTTCTAGCTGATCATATTTTTTTTCCATGTTGCCTCTTCTAATGCTCTATTAAACTCATTCTTGCCCCAAGATCCCTTAGGAGGTAACTCCATTGCTTTTGAGGTGTTGTATTGCCTTAATCCATGGATTGTTTGCTCTTGGATAATAGATATCAAACTTAATATTAACAAATCAATGTTAATAAATTATTAAGTAAGGTCCATACTTTATTCAGATTTCCTTAATTTATACCCAAAGTCTTTGTTCTATTCATGGATCCCATCCAGGGTACCATATTACATTTAGTAGCCATTTCTCCTTAGGTACTGTTGGCTATGACAAATTTCTCAGATTACCTGACTTAGATGATTGAGAGATTTCAGAAGTACTGTTCAAGTATTTTGCAGAACATGCTTCAGTTGAGACTTGTATGCTGGTTAGAATGGAGTTACATGTTTTTGTGCCATTTTCAACACAGTGGATTGAGGGTACACTATGAACATGACATCACTGTTGATGTTAATCTTGGTCACCTGGTTGAGATAGTAATTGTCATGTTTTTCCACTAAAGTGACTCTTTCTGCCCTCTCTCCCCACCCATACTATACCCTTTGGAAGGAAGTTACAATGTGTAGCTTACACAAAGAATGGAGAATCACAATTCTCCAGATCCTTGGGAGTAGAGAATCTACACAGATTATTTGGAATTCTTCTAAATTAAAAATTTGTCTATTATTCCTATTTGTTACTTATTGCATAATCTTTTTATATTAGTATTGGCCCATAGATACTTATTTAATACTTTGGTTTATAAGCCAAATTACTTTATTTATTATGTTATCCAAATTGTTCTAGCTTTGGTGATTAGAAGCTCTTTCAGTTGTCTTTTTTGTCTCTGACATGCCTCATCATCGTGTTTTTGTGGAGTACATTCTAACTTTCTGGCACTTTAAGAAACCCTGTATCATTCTATATATTTCTTGCCGCAATTTTAGAATCATCCATTTAATAAGGAGCCCTGACTCCTTTTATTCGAGAAAATTGGGAACCAGTCTATTGGCACAGGTATGTTCCTTGCTGCTGAGCTGTTAAGACTTCTAGCCCTCTCAACTAACAGAAGAAATAAGTTGGGTATATTGACTATGTGTATATATATTGACTATGTGTATAAACACAGAGTGTATAAACAAATTTATAAATAAATATTTATATATGTATCCTCTATATGTATTAAGATGAACATGAGTTCATCCTGATGGTTCCAACTTTAATGCAGTATTACAGGGTTCACTTACATATTTTGTCCTTGCTTGTCTGTTTCCTCCCCTTCAAATGGTGAGAAATCTGGTTCCTGCCATCTACCAACATTTTTTTAACTGTTCAATTTTAGTATCAGTATGTAGCAGTATCAGAATTATTAGTCATACCCCATGGGAAATACTTTTATCAATTGTAGCACAGTACTTACGTCCTGCTGCTTTTGCCTTTAGTTTTCACCTTAGACTCCATCCACTGTTTTCCAACATTACTTAGACCTTATTCATCATCCCTTTTAGTGACATTGTTTCCTATATTTGTAACACAGTTAGATTGTTTTGTCATTGTCTGCTTTCCATCTTGACATTTTGTATCCTTCAAAATTATTTTTAATTTGGGTAGATTAAAATTCACTCCTTGTGATGCAAAATTTTATGGTTTCTGACAAATGTATAGTACCATGTATTTACAATTTCAGTATCATACAGAATATTTTCTCTTCCTTAAAAATTCCCTGAGCTTCACCTTTTAAACCTGATGCAATAACTACCCCATCTCTATTGTTTTATCTTTCCTAGAATGTATTTTGGACTCTTAATAACATATAGCCTTTCCATACTAGCTTCTTTCACTTAGCATCTGAGATTTATCTATTTTTTGTAGTCTTTTATAATCCATTTCTTTTTTTTTAAAAAAAAAGATTTTATTTATTTATTCATGAGAATACACAGAGAAGAGAGAGAGAGGCAGAGACACAGGCAGAAGGAGAAGCAGGCTCCATGCAGGGAGCCTGACGTGGGACTCGATCCCAGGTCTCCAGAGTCATGCCTTGGGCTGAAGGCAGCGCTAAACCGCTGAGCCACCCGGGCTGCCCTAATCCATTTCTTTTAATCCTCAAATAATGTCTCACTGTATGGATGTTCCATGTTTGTTTATCCATTCACCTATTAAAAGCCAGCTTGCCTTATTTGCTTGAAATTTTTATTTCAAATTTCTAAATAAAAATGTTATAAACATGCAGATTTTTGTGTAGGTATTCTTTATAAATTTGAGAGAGTTACCTTCTCTTTGTAGTTCATTAAGAATTTTTTATGGGTGTTGAATTATCTCAAATGCCTTTTATGCATCAGCTGATATAACCATATAACTTTTGTTTTTGGCTTGTTAACTTGATGGATTATGATAGGTTAAATTTCAAATGTTGAATCAGCTTTGTATCACTGAAGTAATTATTGTATACTTATTTTCAATATCATTGATTTATCCTCATTTTTATTATTTCTTTTTCTTCTACTTATTTGATGCATCTACTTTTAAAAATCTTGTTTCCTAAAGTAGAAGTTAGATTATTGATTTTAGGTCTTTCTTATTCACCAATATATACATTTAATGACACAAAATTTTCTCTAAAGACTTATTTCACTGTATCCCACAAATGTTAATGGTTAAAACTATTTTCATTGGTTAAAAATATATTTAAATTTCTCCGAAGACTTCATCTTTGACCCATGGTTCATTTCAAAGTGTGTCACATACTTCTAAAATATTTAATAATTTTCTGTCAATATTTATATTATTGATTTCCACTTTAATTCAATTGTGGCCTCAGAAATCTACTTTGTATTATTTCTATTGTTTTAACTTTGTTAATGTGTTATTCAAAGACCAGAGTAATGTCCATCTTGATTTCATGTGAGCTGAAGAACGTGTGTTCTAATGTTATTGCATGAATTATTCTCTAAGTGTCAATTAGATCAAAATGTTTAATGTTATGCAGGTCAATTATATCTTTACTGATTTTCTGCCAGCTTAATCTATTGATTACTGACAGAAGCATGTTGAAATAGCCTAGTTAATTTTTTTTCTCCTCCTTTTCAGTTGTATCATTTTTTTTTCTCATGTACTTTGATGCTCTGCTGTTAGGAGCGTAAATGTTTAGAAATTTTATGTCTCCTTGATGATTGATCTCTTAACCATTGTCTAATGCCACTTTTTATTTACTTTTCCTTGTTCTGATCACTGTTTTTTTTCTAAAATTAATACAACTATTCTAGCTTTCTTTCCGATTGGGATTAGTATGTTATATCTTTCTCTGTCTCTTTACTTTTAATCTGTCAAAGATTTTATATTTAAATATTTTTTAGCAACTAATAATTTATTCAAATAGTTGATTTAAATATCTATAATTACAATTTTAACTCTACTCTTGGCTCAGTCTTGATGGAAACATTCTGTTTAACAATCTTGGACACATTAATGAGATACTTGTAGATTCTCATGTGGAATTAATCCCAACTCTTAGAGCCTTCAACACAGGTAGTCTTTCTGGTGATTCTCAGAATTTTGGTGGGCAACTAAACTGGTCCTTTCAATTTGAGGTTTCTTTCCTTTGTTCTGCTAATCAAGTCAATACATGCTTTCTCTTGAACATTTTTCATAAAGTAATAGGAATTGAGCTAAATAGGACTTGAGTTGAAGATACTTTAAAAAATCTGGCCAATGAGTGTGGCTGAGCATCACATTTGCTGTACCTATGGATGCCAATGGCCACAAATCACTCTTGTTCTTGCTTTTGTCTTCCCTTTAGAATTTGATCATCCCTAAATACTCCTCTTCAGAGAGACTCTGTCTTGAAGTTCTTTCAGGTATAATCTGTTGGTGTAATGCTTATGTGATGGAAAGGAAACATTATATATCCTTACTATTAAACCTCTGTGTTTTAGTGGGCCTTTGTGCCTAGGCTATGACTTTTACAAGTGTTTCTTAGCTTTGTTAGTTATTTCCTCCCTTAAGTGAAAAAAGGAAGGATAAAATCAGAGAAACGTCCTTCTTCAAGGTGGAATCTTTTTCTCTCAGGAGTATAATTTTGTTATGAAGAATAATATGATATATCACATAATGATTTCTTTTCTCCTTCCCCTGTCAGCAAAAGGAGATCTTTCTTGGGCCTTCATTATGAGGAGCTTATGGGTTCCTGTAGCTAAAATCTGTAAAAGTGTGACGCCATCCTAAGACTACATTGCTTGGTTCTCCCTCTCAAGTTTATCCACACTCATTCTCCACCATTTCATCATAATTACCACTTAAATACTTGTTTCCAGCTCCTGGCTCCCCAGCTTCTACTCCAACTAACATAATGTTGGTTGTGACTCCAGATTTGCTCCTCAGTCCAGATTTCAGTGTTGGTTTGCTTTGCAATCTCAGTTCTCTGGACGGTGAGAAAAAAATTGTTTTTTAGGTTTTTCAGCATTTTCTTATATAAGATTGCACTGGTGACTTCCAAGCTTTTAACATGTCAGAGCTGGAACTTGTTATTTTATAGAGTAATGGGTAGATATCTGAACCAAGTACACTGCATTTGAGGTTGATGTCCAAACTTTCATGCCTACTCATCATTTCTTTATTTTTAAATAAACCTCTGAACTCAAGGCTCTGGAGTATATCAAGTCAGCTGCAAACATGTCCCTGCTCCTGTTAAACTTACAATTCTAGTAGAAAGAGATAAAGTTAAAATAAATTGTTTTGGTTATTATTTAAATCTTGTGCACAAGGGTACATAACAAAGGAAATTGTATTTTCTAGAGTGTAACTTTCTGAACTAGTGACAATCTAGTTGAGACCTGACAAATGATAAGGTATTTTCCTGTCAAAACTACTTTAAAATAAAATAAGAACAAAAACTATTTTGTTTTAATTGAAAAAGACCTAACCTGAAAAATCTAGACTAACAATTTCTTAAAATGCTTCAATATAATGACATTAAATGTGTGGTCTTTACTGATTGTTTTTATCTTTAGTGTCATAAACTTCTTGCATAAGAAAGCATGTGAATGAAATTTCTCATCTTTTTCCCCCAAAATATGAGGTATAGAAGAGGAAGAGTATTAATAAATTCATGTATCATCTTGTGCTTTTTGATTGGTGATATAGGTCACACTCAAGTTACTCCAACCAAAGGAAAAGGTAGCCATTTCTTCTAGAAGTTTAAATTATCTATCTATCTATCTATCTATCTATCTATCTATCTATATATAATCTTCATTTTTCAGACATGCTTTTGTAATTTGTGAAAACTAGAAATTTTGGATACATATACTTAGGAAATTACATTGTATAATTTCTATTCTGGTTTAAGTCCTCAAAAAGTCTCTACATTTTTTGAGCTTTTTGAAGTTTCCATCAGTTTCCCATTTAATAAAGCATGTAGGGCAGTTCTATCAATTAGGAAGTCATTGACAAAATATTCGGAGATTGTTTTCATTTGTAATTTAACAATATGATAGATTATTAGCCTACAATAAATAAAAGATCTCTAACTTATTACCAAATGTACTTGACCCATCATTAACAATATTTATTCTTCTTTACATCATGTATAGATTACTTTTGCTCATAGCTGGGATCTTGTATGATTTCCCTAGAGATGTTGCAATAGTTTCTAGAATGTAAACCATTTCTTTCATGAGAAACAAAGGCTCAAACTGTAGTAGCTCAGGCCAATATGCTATATATTCAGTGAAAGATCTATAGCCATACATGTGAAATGAATTGAAGTAATAGATCAACTCTTATAGCCGATTATTCCCTGGGATTTGGTATCTGAAACTTTATTATTCATGTCTTGTTTTCAGAGACTTAAAACTTAGCTCTTCCTGTTTTAAAGGCCTTGTGGTGTGATACTTTATAATTTTTAAATCATTTCCATGTACTTTGAATCATTAGCATATTGCTAATGTTAGAAAGAAAGATGTATAAATTAGTTTAGATTTATAACCTAGTTTGCAACCCTGTGACTATGAACCAGAACTCCCCAAATCTATTGGAATTATTCTTATATATTACATGGAAATAAATATTTGGTATGCTTCTAGTATCAGTATAGGGAAAATAGTTCACATACTGAATATTTATAATTTCAGCAGGATGAATGCTTTATTTTTATTGGTTTATTTTTTAGGATGACACTTTAAATATAAAAGAAAAATTTACCCTCATCATGGGCAGATACCTCAGCTTTTTGTATGTTGGTCTAGCCACATCATTATACTGCTACTTGAAATTGATTTTTTTGGTAAAGTTAATTATATTAAGAGAATAATTTTTTTAAAAAACCCTAACTAGGTCCTAGGACCAGTGACAAGCCAATATTTTTTAATTTGGAATGGAAAAAATGAGGCATTTTCTAGGAATTCTGCTAGATTATGAATTCATGATAGATGATATATATATATATTTGTTGAATTTAATGAGTGCTAGATAAAGAATGAGGCTCTGGAAATACAAAATTGACTAATACTAATTTCTATACTTAAAAAAGTTGAGCATCTATCTTGTAGGGAAAGCAAATTCGTACATCACTCATCACACAGCATTAAAAATACTTTTAAAGAAGCTTGAGAAAAGTGCTAAGGAAGCCCAGAAAAGCAGAACTAATTGTGTAGGGGCATTTGGAAAGACTTCCCAGACAGGGTGATATTTGGATTGGAGCTCCCTTGTCCCCTTTCCTTTGAATTGCCTCAGAAAGACAGCTAATTCATACCTAAATGATGTCAAACACCAAAATTTCATTATAATATCCCTTCACTTCAGAACTTTAAAAGGATGTGCATTGCTTGGGAGCATTGCCAAAAGACAAATGACTATAGAGTAACTCCCTTGGAAAATTTATGGTTGCTTTGGAGTCACGTTTTTTAAGTCTTTTTATCTTGCCAGCTTCTTCCCCATTTTAACAATTTCTATTGTTTAGGAAACTATTTTGGGTACAAAATTGCACTTACTCAGAGCTATTAGTCACTAAACTCTTAAGGCTTACTTTTCTAATTTACTTTCTATTATTAACTAGGCCAGTTATAGTATGGGCATTTTTAGAACCACCTGAAATAGAATATGTCCCCTGAAACAGTGCTCTTCTGAATAAGCAATATCTTATTAGAATGATTTATTTCTTTTAAAAAGTCTGATAATCTTAGTAGTAGTATAGCACTAATCATAAGATTCCAGTTTTAACATCTCTTTATGTAAATTCTGCTTGAATTATGAGTAGAAAGAACAGAAGAACCAACTTTCATTTTCCATGTGAAGTTAATAATAATGGAAACATAACTGAGTAGGATTTAAAAACAACCAAAATAAATGAACAAAACCCAAGCAAGCAACATTGGTGATTAACTGTGAGTACTCAGGATCTCATGTAAGAAAACAGAGGGTAAAGGATTACATTTTAAATGCCCTACATTGGTCATCTAATTGCCCAGTGTCATGACCCAACTGCAGGAAGGTTCATGATGTCAAAAGAGTTTAATTGTTCCTTCTGAATGTATTGGTTTCCAGTAACTGAATGGAAATGAGGTGAAAAAAAAGTAAATACAGGAACTAAAACCCAATTATTAATTTCAAACTGTGAAATTCCTATAAGCTTCTTTCTTCTTTTCACTGATTGTATAATGGTTCACAAGTTTCCTAAGTGGGACTAGTCATTCTGCTTTGCTCACCTAATTTAAACGGTACCATTTGACATTTTGGGGTTATCTAATAATGGAGTCAGCCAGGCAATCAGCTTTAGTAATTATGCATTTCATGACTGAAAGAAAAAAAAATTAAAAGACAGGCTGGCATGGTTTGATCTCATTGGATATTAACATTTTTCAAATGCAAAGCAGTATTAGTGATGGAAAGTAGGTTAAAACATGGCTGGTTTACTAATAAGGAAAAGTATATAGTTTTTTTTTTTTCCCCAAAAATGACAATGCTACTGAATGAAACTTCAATACACTTAAAGTAGCAAAATTCTTGGTCTTTATGAGTCTCTTGATTTCTAGTAACAGATTCATTAAGGGATGAGAGTAGCATAAAAAGATTATGGATATTAAAATAGGTGACTCGTAAAAGGGTAAACAGCAACAGAGTAAAAAGAGGCAAAAGGAGGTGGAATGCATATTCTCTTTGGAGAGGGAAAGGGAAGAGAGCAAATGAGTCTCAGCACAGTTTAAATGGGTAATAGGGCATGTTCAGAAGTGCTGTGCAGTGGCATTTAATGAAATTCTAGATTCTACCTCCTTTCATTAAGTTGATTCATGGAGTCAGTAAGAGGGGAATAACTGGCAAACGCGGCCTGCTGTGAAAATGACCACATGTCCCACATCCGTCAGCTTAACCTCTGAAAAAAAGGGGTCTAGGAAATGTAGTCTTTTACAGATCTTCCTTATCTCCTTTCATGCTATTATTGCTCCAAGTTTTTCTGTGAGTTCAGTACCTGCTTGCTACCCTTGTTGCCTGAGTATGCACTGCAAAAACATAGACATTCCTCCTGAAAGGGTCAAAATTGTCCTATTACTTTCTTTACATCTTTTTCATAGACTCAAAACTGAATATCAGTTCACAAAGAAATATATGACACCAGCTTTCCTCTGGTGACCCTAGGGGAGTGGTGATAAATTCGTGGCACAAGAAAACTTGTAAACTGAGATAATTTTTTCTTATATAATGATTGCTTAAATAATACCTGAAGTAAGAGATTTAATGAGGCTAATACTTAGCCTCTGAAATTCAAAGTTGTTTTTTTTTCTTTACCACCTTTTATTACTAAGCTTAGCTATTTTCATCTAACTGTAGGTAAATGGCACTATCCTCGGGAAATTACAAATTTATATGGTCAAGATCTTTTCAGTGAAGTAACCATGAATCCTAATTTCCTCCCCATTTTTTTTCCTGGCCTTAGAAAGAGATTAAGTACCCATTCAGTTAACTGATTTATTTCCCCTCTTCAGGGCCGCCAAAAGGAACTCTCTGAAGAAGAAAATGTAATGACCCAAGGTCCCTGTCTAAAAGAACATGGGGATTTATGAGATTGAACAGAAAGGATTTTCCTCTCATCCAATGAGCTGTTCTTATTTCCAATGTCATTTTTTCCCAGAAATAAAGCTCCACATAACTTTTCCTGATTATCTTTACAATAATTTTTGGGAATATGCTTCTGGCATAATTCATAAACAGCAGAATTTCTTGGGCATATTTTAATGGGATTTTTAAAAATAAACAATTTGGAAGTATATTAACGGAAAGAATATAACAGCATAGAATTTTAGAGATATAGATTTGTCTGAAGTTGCTGTCTTGAAATGGTCAATACGATGAGGAGGTGCAAAGCAAAAGTAGTCCCATATCCCGTGAGGGATACTCCTGCTCACATATATATCTCACATCAGTATGATGTAGGGAGACAGGCTAAAGTCCAGGACAATATCCCAGAATGGAAAGCAGAATGGTTATCCTAACTCAAGCAAAACTCTTATTATATATCTATGACTGTATTTTCCCAAACGTTAGTAGCTTAAACAGAATATTTAGTAGCTTAAACTAAATATTTACATCTCATAGTTTCTATGGGTAGGAATTTGGGAGTAGATTAATTTGGTTATTTGAGCTTATAAAATTTCTTATGAAATTATAATCTTCACAGTTTCTTATGAAATTATGGTCAAGATGCCAGTTGGGGCTGCAGTCATCTCAAGTCTTGAGTTAGGCTGGAGGATCCACTTTCAAAATGGCTCACTCACACACCTGGCAAGTTAATGCTGGCTGTTTTCAGGATACCATAGTTCTCTGCCATAAGAATACTTCTATAAGGATAGTTGAATGTCCTGGGGTATGGCAGCTGGCTTCTTCCAAAACAAGTGATCTAAGAAGAGAGCTAGGCAGATGTCACAATGTTGAAGTCTTGTTTTTGAAGCTGACAACTCATCAGACTGCTTGCTTTATTTAAGAATTGGGACTTGCTTATTGGTGAGGGTAAGAGCAAATCTGTGCCATAGTGAACAAACAGAAAATTCAAATTTTTGCAAACAATTTAGCTTCAATCTAAATATTTTTTTTTCAATCTAAATATTAAACATGTACTTCCTTTCTTATGTTACCATGTGAACTTACCTCCATATTATCTACTTAAGGGAAAATCAGTGGCACTAGTAATCCAAAATCAATTAAAAATACATTATATATTGGAGGGAGGGCGGGGAGTAATTGCCATTTTAATTATGTCTGGTCAAATTGCAATTAGTTTGTGTTCCCTGAGAACACACCTGTTAAAAAAGATGGCCCAAATGAAGCAGTCAGGATGTTGGAACATGGACTTAATTTTCAAAGTTTCTTTAGAAAAACTACAATGATTTTAATACCTATATAGTAATCAGGATTAAATTCTCTCTGATTACAATTAACTTGTAGCCAAAATTTTAATATACTATATGTGGTTTTACATCTTTATGCTTTTTCTATAATGTTGATGATGTAATTTCAGCACTGGTTAATTTTGAGTGTTAGTGTTTGGAACGTTGAAGAAGAAACTGATAAATTGGATTAGACAAGGGAGATAAAACGAAGGCAAAGTATGACTAAAGATTTTGAAAATGAAACCCCTGGAGAGATAAAGGAAGCTGAGGGAAAGTCAAGATGTCCTTTAGAACTGTAGTCCTGTCTATTAGGAGAGAGAGATTAGGAGAGAGAGAGCTGAAGCTTCTAAAAGATCTGCTGATCTGTGCTTTGTTTCAATATGTGTTTCTGAGAAGCAGTTAGAATCTCTGAGCTCTACCTCAAAAGACCATTTTGCATTTGAATGGAGCCCCATTCATTAATTTCACTCATTTAGCCAATATTTATGGGACATCTTCTGTGTATCAAATGATTGTTATTATTTTTGATCTCTCACATTCATAATAACTACAACTAATTTACAAAATTATCCTGTTCTTTTTAAAAAAGATGAGATGACAAAAATTAATTGCACATTGCCAATTAGCACTAATTAAGATATATATAATACAAACTTATCTTGTAACGAGTTGTCTTTATTTTTAGTATGATGAAAATGAAATGTATTCATAAGATTTTCACATTAATGCTTGTGATCTTGTCCCTCCTATATTCTATTACGCCTTCAATGTGAACTACTTTACACAAAGGTTTTGAGGAGCCAATTATAGGTGGAATAAGGATACTTTTGAGCATGTGATTCGTCTACAGAAATATTCTTTCTTCTTCTAGTACTTTGACAAGGTTATTTTTTCATAGAGGCAAATATGTTCCTGAAATCTAAATCAATATACTAGGTATACTCTATGTGAGCCTAAGCTAAGCACTTCCTTCATGTTCATTGTCAATACAGCTGTCTCATTCATACATCTTGAAAAGTAGGAAACAAGTATTCACAAACTGGATAGAGTGTGAAGGTTAGTGTTGAAACACTTATTAATTTCTATAGGAACAAATTCCCCCCCCAAAGATCTCCAAAATGAAAAAAAAAGAAATCTCTAGTTTCCTCCTTTTCACCCATCACAAATGCTTGCTTGTGCAGAAGTGACTTAAGAGTCTTATGAGACCAAACTTCCTCTTGCTCTCTCTCTGAATTTTCATAGTATGGCAAAAATAAATGGTCAATTTTACAAATTTCATTAATTTATTTGCCACATCTTCTTTGGTAAGTATAATCAGGAAACCATCTTGAGCATTAGATTTCTGTTGAAGCTACTTCAAAGAAGAAACCATTTTAATGATTTAAAGTACTCTAAATTGTTTTTAAAAAAATGCTTGTGCCTTTAGGTCAAATGCTTAAAAACCAATTGCTATACATATGGTCAATATATAATTTGTCTTTAAAGCCTATCGAAAAGGGAGAACTGATTTCTTATTTTGGGGAAGAGAATTGGACTCTTATGGGAAATCTTAGGATAGATTTCATACAAGTTTTATATCATTTGGAAGCATATTGTAAATTATGTGGAAGATTGGGGAAAGAAGTGAAGAAAAAGTATCTAATTTAAAATTAGAAACCAACTTAAAATATTTCCAAATTAATTTCTAATTCCCTAGAAGGCTAATGCACTATTGATTTGGGAGGAAATAAATGAAAGTTGTAGAAATAGTCATTCTTTTTACTCCCCAGGATGAATTGTATTTGATGATAAATCAATACATTTTGTATTGAAAATTATTAGAATGTCTTTCTCTCAAAAATGTTTCTTCATAAAGAACAAAAAAATGAACTCACAGATAGGAGGCAAAATTTATAACTGTTAAAATTGGTGATAATGTTTCAGATATGTTTACTTCAATTTGAAGTCAAAATATCAAAGATCAAATATGCAGAAAGTTGAGCTTATGCATATGGCCCTTTTTGGTTTCTTTGTCATAAAATACACATACATTAAAAGTGAAGTAGGATCGAAGTCAAGCTTTCTCTCTATGAGTCATACCCTATTAAAAATTACTGGATTCATTTTTTATTAAGTCATTTGAAGTGTAAATCTATCTCTGTTTTGAAATTTTTCAGAGACCCATTTTATTTTTTGGATATGGGAAGTATGGGAAATTCGAGTTTAGAAATCATTAGTATTTTTCCTTCCCATTTTGTTTATCCACTCATATGCTTCATTTAAAAACAGAAGGAAAAACTTATGTCACAAGTCCTTTTGTGTGAAAAACAAGTTTTTTAAAAAAACTGCTACTCTATCTTGTCAAATGGTCAATTACTTATACTTTCACTTTGGACATCAGAATCTTCCTTTCAGATGTCAGTTGTGTCCATTCTGTACAAAAATTTTCCTTTCATTGCCTGGAGGGCCCACATCACTGTGCTTCAGCCACACTGGCTTCCTTTCTGTCCCTGATAGGTACCTGGAATATTCCTGCCTCTGGGTCTTCGCACTTGTTATCTCCACTTGTAACTCTTTTTCAACAAAAATCCTTTGGCTAATTCCTCCAGATTCATCAGGTATTTTTACTAACATCACACTATATGTCAGGACTTCCTCAACTTCCCGATTAAGTAATTTTAGCCTCCCCCAGAACTCCTTACTTTTTCTCTCTGCTTTTTCTCCACTTCATTTCTTCCATTTTATTTTATTTTATTTTATTTTATTTTATTTTATTTTATTTTATTTAGATTTTATGTATTTACTTGAGAGAGAAAGAGACCTTGTGTTTGTGTGTGTGCACGCAAGAATGGGCAGTGACAAGGCTGGAGGTAGTAGGGAGGGAGAGAGACAAGTGGACTCCAGACTAAGTGCTGAGTGCAGAATCCAACTTGGAGCTCGATTTCAGGATCCTGAGATCATGACCTGTGCCAAAACCAAGAGTTGGGAGCTTACCTGACTGAGCCATCTGGGTGCCCTTTACTATAATGTACCTTATACTTATTCATTTGTGAATTTTCTTTTTTCACAAAAATGTAAGCTTTATTAAGGAATATAAGTTTTGTCTGCTTTGCTCATTGCCTTATTTCCAGGATTTAGAATAGAGTTTATCACATACAGAAGGGTGCCAAAATATGTGCTGAATATTGTTGAATAAATAAATATTGAAATATCTGAACTATGTATTTAATTCTGAACTTTTTAAAAACAATAAATTCATTTTTTGTTTGAACCACTTTATGCAGCAGAAAAATCAGTAGCTTTATGGTAAATTAACTTACAAATACACAAGTTTACTGAATATGAAACAGTTCCTCCTCCCTGAGGAAATGGAGAAACACAATTTTTAGATGAAAATAAGGAAAATGTATCTTGTCTAGTTTTTAATTTGCTTTTTCTTAAATAGCCTAGGCTCTGCATAGCCTTTTGATGTATATTGATTCAGTCTATGTCACTCACTTTACTTGAGTTGTGCCATATTATTAATTTGTTACTTTTTGATACGTGATGCTAATTGCAGAGGACTCCCCACTAACCCCCAACTCCTCACTTACTTTGGTTACTTT
Organism: Canis lupus baileyi; assembly: GCF_048164855.1. NCBI lineage: Eukaryota > Metazoa > Chordata > Mammalia > Carnivora > Canidae > Canis > Canis lupus. Next base: position 47,429,332 of record NC_132860.1, read on the forward strand.
TTAAGAGTCTACCTTGGCTAGACAAAATTGCAACAGTATCTTGATAGAAGGAAATCTCCAGAACCTTCTCCCCCCACAAATTTTCAGGTTTAAAAATTGAAATTTGAGACTTAGTTTGAAATTCCAGACTTAGTTCAACCACACATTATGTCACAGATCGGTGTTGTCCATCTGTAATGACTCCTCCATCAGCTCACTTTCCATTTGTGCTTTTACCTTCTCAGGATTTGTCTCAGCCTCCAGCTTTGGCTCTATCTGGGCTATTGATTTAATTATTTTCCATTTGAAAACTAGTCCTCCTCTCCCTTCAAAATATATACATGATTTTCAAAAGAGAACCTCCCAGCCAGATCCAGGTCCCAGGAAAAGTGCTCCAGGAGCATCTTCTCTTGTTTGGAATATTCAGTCCTTACTGGGGAGAATGAAATATTCTTTTCCTGAAGCTCTTTGAAGTTCAGATTTAAATACAAATCTGAGTTGATTTTATTCATGCAGTTTCTGTTATGACAGTTTTAATTGCATGTGACTTAATCATCAACCCATAAAACCATCTGCAGGTCCTCAGTGCCTAGAAAGATCAGTCTAAGCCATTGCACACCTTTTGATATGTCTGTGCACTTCTCTGATATCTAAAACCTTCATATGCAACTTTCTATTTACCCTTTATGGACTTTTTATTGTTCAGCTGCCTTGAGGCATAGGACAGTGACAAGAGGTTTTCTAAGCCTCTAGCTTTCTGATGAGGAGAGAGCTGATTCCATGCTTTCCATGCTATTTGTTACGGGAGTGTTTGAATTCTGTGATTCTTTTACCATCACACATGCTTTCTGCCTCTGGCTCCTCAGATTTCTGATTTAACCTTTTAATATTCACTGCTTTGAAGACCATTTACCCAGTCATTTTGCATGCATTATTTATTACCTAATCACTTTACCTCATTCTGGAACATTTGTATGCCTAGACATGCCACTCAAGTTAAAGACTTCAGTCTGATTTTGAATAGATTATACAGGTCTCCTCATCAGCTTTTGCACTTCTAAAATTGTTAATTGTTGAGGAGAACAAACTTGTTTGCTGTATGAGAGATGTCTGTGAATTGTAGTTTTCTCAACTTGATTTTAAACAAATTCTGTTTTAAAACTAATGTCAAGGGATGCTGGGGTAGCTTAGCAGTTAAGCATCTGCCTTGGGTTCAGGGTGTGATCCTGGAGTCCCAGGGATCGAGTTCCACATTGGGCTCCTGCATGGGGCCTGCTTCTCCCTCTACCTATGTCTCTGCCTCTCTCTCTCTCTCTCTCTCTCTCTGGGTCTCTTATAAATAAATACGATCTTTAAAAAATAAATAAAGTTAACTGCAATTTAACTTATGACAACTCAGGTAAAATATTTTGAGTAAATTGGCTTTGAGATAGAACCAAAACATTCAAGGAAAATTGAATTATTGAAAAACATTTGAAATCATAATCAAATTACTATTATATTAGCTTAACTTTAAAGCATAGAAGCTAAAAATTACAATGTACTAGATAAGGGTCACATAGGACAAGTATAGCTAGCGTACAGTACAAATGAGAATAGACATTTCTTTATGATTCTTGTGAGATTTCACAAATTGTGCTTGTATCATGAAAGTGGGTAACTCATTTTGAATTTTGATGCCAATACAAAGAAAAATGAATCATGTATGTTTTGTGTGGCACATAATTATTGATGTATTCTTTTTGTTCCAGTTTTAAGTATTTAAAATCCATCCTTAGGATTACCCATTTGTCATTTTTTCCACTTTCCTGGTTTAGTAAAAAGGAGAAAGAAAGAAAGAGAGAGAGGGAGAGAAGGAGGGAGGAAAGAAGGAAGAGAGAGAGAGAGAAAAAAAAAGAAAAAAGAAGAAGAAAGAAAGAAAAGAAAGAAAGAAAGAAAGAAAGAAAGAAACAAACAAACAAACAAACAAACAAACAAAAGAGAAAGAAAGGTTATCTCCTGTCTTCTAAGATGTAATTTGGAAATGTTTAATTTCTTGTAGGATTCTTTTTTTTTTTTTAAAGATTTTATTTATTTATTCATCAGAGAGACAGAGAGAGAGAGAGAGAGAGAGAGAAACGCACACAGGCCAAGGAAGAAGCAGGGAGCCTGACATGGGACTTGATCCCGGGTCTCCAGGATCACACCCTGGGCTGAAGGCGGCGCTAAACCGCTGAGCCACCCGGGCTGCCCTAATTTCTTGTAGGATTCTTTTTTTTTTTTTTTTTAATTTTTTAAAAAATTTATTTATGTATGTATGATATTCACAGAGAGAGAGAGAGGCAGAGACACAGGCAGAGGGAGAAGCAGGCTCCATGCACCGGGAGCCCGACGTGGGATTCGATCCCAGGTCTCCAGGATCGCGCCCTGGGCCAAAGGCAGGCGCCAAACCGCTGCGCCACCCAGGGATCCCCTCTTGTAGGATTCTTAAAACCCAGTTCATGCAAACACCTGGAGTAAAGGTAAATGGAATTAGGCATAGAATTCTGTAAATGCAAAGAGAACTGAAAATCTTGAACTTTGATAAATATAGATGATATACAGCTAATTTTCAGTGTACTCATATTGGTTCTTCAATGCAACATTTTCATTGTTGAGAGATTGAATTGGATCTTTTGTCATCTTGAGCCAAAGATACAGCAGAATTAGACTAAGACAAATAAAAAATAATCAAAGTGGTTTTATTATTTATTTATTTATAAAAGATTTCATTTATTTATTAATGAGAGACACACAGAGAGAGAGACAGAGACACAAGCAGAGGGAGAAGCAGGCCCCATGCAGGGAGCCTGAGGTGGGACTCGATCCCGAGTCTCCAGGATCAGGCCCGGGGCTGAAGACAGTGCTAAACCACTGAGCCACCCAGGCTGCCCTGGTTTGATATTTATACTCTTATCTTATTCTTCCCTTTTGCTCATGAGTTCCCATGCTTATCCCATGATGCAAATAGATTTTGCTTCAGCCAATCTTCTGTCTTCTACAAAATAAAGTCTCATTCTTTTATAATGCAAAGACAAAATTTATCTTGCCAAGAGGATTGGATATGTTCTAATTCGGGCTACTTCTTTTAGGTGTGTCTATAAATAGCTCTATCATTTGTGAAAGATTTGACTAGTCTCTAAAGTCATTGAACAATTAAATCAAATTAGTTCAAGCTATAAATGTAGTGGTATTATGAAAAGAAAATGTTCTTTGTTAATCAGTAATTTTAGATTAGAATTCAGACTCTGCTCCTTGATGATTTTATTGCTTTGGCCAAATTACTTAAACTCGTTGAGCTACAGTTTCATCATGTATAAAAAGAGAATTATAATACTTAACAGCTGTGTTAAGAGTACAAAATGAGATAAAATATGTGAGAAGGGTCTATAAAATGTTAGATACTTATTATATATTAAACAGATGTTAATTTTTTAAAGATTTTATTTATTTATTCATGAGAGATGCAGAGAGAGAGAATGAGAGGCAGAGACACAGGCAGAGGGAGAAGCAGGCTCCATGCAGGGAGCCCGACGTGGGATTCGATCCCGGGTCTCCAGGATCACACCCTGGGTGGAAGGCAGGTGCTAAACCACTTAGTCACCCAGGGATCCCCAAACAGATGTTAATTTTCTTTTTGCTTTATGCTAGAACCCATTCTCCAACACACACATCTACACACACACACACAGACACAGGAGCTAGCTGTTTGATTCAACTTCCATTTAATTAGTTTGTTAAGTAAGTTAAAATGGTCAAACTAATTGTGAATGTGAATACGCTCAGTAATTTTCCTCTGTGTGGACATTACTTAATTGTACTGATACCAAATGCATTTAATATTGTTTAATGTAAAATTATTTAGTGAGAGCAAATGCAATTAATACTATATGTTGCATCATTATATTACACCCTCCCGTGAACTCCTACTTTAAAAATAGCTCTTATCAGTTCGATTCAGAAACTTTCTTTTCTAAAGGAAGTCTTTACAAAAATTCTGGGCAACATTTTAGCTTTGTATCTTGGAAAATCTTTCTGTAAATTCCAATAAATCCAAAAGTTTTCATAAATCTCTGAATAGTAGCAAAAGCCACAATAAAAGATGTGAGCAATACCTGCCCATGATGAGTCCTTCCTATTTTGTTTTTTCCTTGTTAGCTTTCAGGGGGATGTTCTTAATTTTTCAATAATAAAAAATTTTGGTTTTAGATAATAAGGTCATAAAAAACCCATGAAGTACAATATAACAATATATCAAAAATATAAATGCCCATCCAAATGGTAACCATTACCAACATTTCTGTGAACAGCATTTTAGCCCTTGTTGATAATAATGGTAATAGGACACAGTATTACTTAAAAAGCCTTTGTGGGCAGCCCAGGTGGCTCAGTGGTTTAGCACTGCCTTCAGCCCAGGGCATGATCCTGGAGACCCGGGATCAAGTCGCACGTCAGGCTCCCTGCATGGAGCCTGCTTCTCCCTCTGCCTGTGTCTCTGCCTCTCTCTGTGTGTCTCTCATAAATAAATAAAATCTTAAAAAAAAAAAAAAAGCCATTGTAAATGTTCCTTTGTTTGAATTTTGCTTGGATCAAGATATTTCTTAAAGTGCAGGATATTGTTGACGCATGTTATATTGTGGCTGAGAGAATATCCTGAGATTGCGAATGTCAATAATCTCTGCTGCTATTTAATTTTCATTGTTCCCACAGCCAATGGAAGCTGCAGCTACTGGTAGGATATGTTCTCTTAGTCATAAAAGCATAAAGTAAATAAACCTTTAAAAATAATAAAAAGGGGATCCCTGGGTGGCACAGCGCTTTGGTGCCTGCCTTTCGCCCAGGGCGTGATCTTGGAGACCCGGGATGGAATCCCACGTCGGGCTCCCGGTGCATGGAGCCTGCTTCTCCCTCTGCCTGTGTCTCTGCCTCTCTCTCTCTGTGTATGTGACTATCATAAAAAAAAAATTAAAAATAATAAAAAGTCCTATATATCTGTGATTTTTCTCTTGGATCCTGACTGACTTTATGCATTTATGTTTTTCCTTTTTCCCTTATTAAAATAACTTTTGATTTATCTTTCTTATTTATATATTTTCTTAGTCAAGGAATTTGTTCTTGATTTTATTTATCAGTTTTACTAATTTTCTTTTTATAGATACAAGAATTCCAGATTTTATTAGCAGTAACATTTTTAACCTATAGGTACTGTTAGTTTAGCTATGGCTATGGGTTTAAATCTGTAACACTTTCATCACTATTTTGCAGTTATTTCTGTGATTTTTAAATGGCTTTTCTCTTGATCTAATAATCCCTATATTTATAATTAATTTGTGTTGTTAGCATTTTGTTATTTATTTATCTTTTTAAATCCCCATTTCCTATTTCCCTCAGCTCCCTACCCATCTTCCCTTTGGTAACCATCAGAATAAAGTTTTCTATAGTTAGGGTCTCTTTCTTGGTTTATGAGTGTGTATGTCTCTCTTTTTTACCTTTGCTCATTTATTTTGTTTCTTAAATTTCACTTGTGATTGAGATCATGTGGTATTTTTCTCTGACTGACTTATTTCACTTAGTATTATACTCTCTAGATCCATCCGTGCTCGTGCAAATGGCAAGGTTTCATTCTTTTTTATGATTGAATAATATTCCATTGTATATACTACATCTTCTTTATCCATCCATCTGTTGATGAACACTTGGGCTGCTTCTATAGTTGGGCTAGTGTAAATAATGCTTTTATAAACACAGGGGTGCATGTATCCCTTTGAATTAGCGTTTTAGTATTTTTGTGGGTAAATACCAGTAATGTAATTCCTGGATTGTAGGGTAGTTCTTTTTTTAATTTTTGGAGGAAACTCTACTGTTTTCCACAGTGACTGCACCAATTTGCATTCCCACCAACAGTACATGAGGGTTCCTTTTTCTCCATATCCTCACCAACACTTATTGTTTCTTGTGTTGTTGACTTTAGCCATTCTGATAGATATGAGGTGATATCTCATTGTAGCTTTTATTTGCATTTCTCTGGTGATGAGTATTGAGCCTCTTTTCATGTTTTTGTTGGCCATCTGTATTTCCTCTTTGGAGAAATATCTGTTTATGTCTTCTGCTTATTTTTAATTGGATTATTTGTTTGATCAATTGACCAGTTTATTACTATATGTTTAGTAAAATCTATGTGTTGTTTCCAGATCTCGATATTTTTGAGAACTTTATTGGAGGCTAATATGTTTGCAATTTTAAAAATATTTTGGGGACTATTGAAAATAGAACAGGGGCACCTGGGTGGCTCAGTGTTTGAGTATCTGCTTTTGGCTCAGGTCATGATCCTGGGTTTTAGGATAGAGTCCCACATCAGGCTTTCCACAGGGAACCTGCTTCTCCCTCAGCCTATGTCTCTGCCAATCTCTCTATCTTTTATGAAAAATAAATAAAATATTAAAAAAACTAAAAAATTATAAAACATTCTACTTGCAGTATAAAGCATATTAAGTCTCCCAATACTGTTGCCATGCTGTGATTTTCATGTTTGCAAATTTTCTATATTTTTTACTGTAAATGTTTAAAGAGTATATTATTTATCAGCAAACATTTACATTTCATATATTATTATGAAATAATATTATATGGCAGGCATTTTTGTAGGTGCATCACAAACACCTATCAAATAGACATCACTGTTATATTCATTTTGTAAAAGAGGAAAGTGAGGTGCATAGACATTAAATAATTTGCCAAAGCTAGGACAAAGGGAAATCTGTATTTGGATCTTGGTCATGGTTATCAAACTGTATAATTTGTTCACTTAAAAACATTATTGTAGGTTATACCTTTCATCATTATAGTATCTCATTCTTTATTTAACTAAATGTTTACATTAGGTTAAATGTCATCTGTTATTAATCCTGCAGCTATTTCCCATTTACTTCATATACTTTTACGTAATACTTCATTGATAAGCTTTCTGGGTTACTTTCCTTTAATTCAATCTGGGTTCTTAGATTTCATGAATGAAGGACTTGGTTTGTTTTGTAGACTGCTGTAACCCAGGATGTACATCAGTTCTTAATCTCTTAGTCTCAATATATAAATGTTGACACAAATATATTCTAAATGCTATTCACATACTTGAGCTTATTTCTTTAATGACATGTGATAATTTTTCTTTTTTTTCTTTTTTTTTTCCATTTGTTGTTTTGTCCTCTATTCATTTTTATTTTTTAAAAGATTTTATTTATTTATTTGAGAGAGAGACAGAGAAAGCACAATAGGGGGAGGGGCAGAGGGAGAGGGAGATGCAGGCTCCCTGCTGTGCAGGGAGCCAGATGTAGGGTTGGATCCCCAGGACTCTGGGACCATGACCTGAGCTGAAGGCAGATGCTTAACTAACTGGGCCACCCAGGTGTCCTAACCTCTATTCATTTTTAAGTCCTCTGCCCTTCCTACTCTTGTCCCAAATAAATTAGAGAGCATGCAATTTAATTTTATTTATATTTGTAGAAATATTAATATTAATAACATTAATAACATTTTCCTTCCATTGATACTTTTTGCATCCTATGAGAGGTTTGAAAATTAGCCTAAGTAAACTTTCTTGACTCTCTTTTTCTGTCTCTCTAGATTATGGCTGGCATATGATAATAGTAATAATACTGATTATTATGACAATGTTGATACTGATGTTGAATGTCATTTTTCCTTGGACTTTCCTCTGTTTTGATGGTATTGGACATACCAGTTGAAGAGTTTGGGTGATATGAAGACCTTTAGCTTTCATCATTCTGCCCATGACTCAGTAGCTCATTTGGTTCCCCAAGTTCTTTTTTTTTAAGATCGTATTTATTTATACGTGTGTGTGTGTGTGTGTGTGAGAGAGAGAGAGAGAGAGACAGAGAGAGAGAACATGAGCAAGGGGGAGGAGCAGAGGGAGAAGAAGAAGCAGACTCCCACTGAGCAAAGAGTACAATTTGGGGCTCCTTCTTAGGACGCCAGGATCTTCAGATGCTTAACTGACTGAGCCACTCAGGTGCCCCAGTTCCCCAAGTTTTAAGTTTCTCATCTCATTAAGACTCATCTCGGTCTTTCCTTTTTCAGGTTAGAAGCTATAGCAGAAAAATGGAAAATCTTTGGGTTCATTCAGACATTTTAGTCCATAGAGCCCCAACCAAGTAAAGGATTTGCTATCTGTTCTTGTTTTGACCTGTATTTTGAGTCATCATGCTCCTAAACAGAATCTCATTATCTTTGGTTTGTTTGAGGTATGAACGGGCCATTTTGAATTTCTTCCTCTTAATTTCTACCCATGATCCCATAATCTCAATGAAAAGAAATATATACTACTTTCTAGTATTCTCACTTAATTTGACACTACCTGCTACAGTTTGTTTAAGTATGATTATAAATGGTAGTTATCCATGGATTTGGAGCAACAGGTTTGGAAATATTTCATGGTTTCTTATTTTTCTTAAAGATTTTATTTATTCATGAGAGACACACAGAGAGAGAGAGAGAGAGAGAGAGAGAGAGGCGGAGACACAGGCAGAGGGAGAAGCAGGCTCCATGCAGGGAGCCTGACGTGGGACTCGATTCCGGGTCTCCAGGATCAGGCCCTGGACTGAAGGCGGCGCTAAACCGCTGAGCCACCTGGGCTGCCCTAGTTTCTTATTTTTTACTGTTTATTTTTCTTCATCTCAAAAAAGCTTCAGAGAGGGGAATGATACAAATTATTTACCCTGAGATATTTTGTGCAACCCCCTTGCCTATTTTATGTTACATTTCATGTTAGTATTTGAAAATAACTTTAAAATTTAGGTGGTCATGTTATCAAGTATGAAATCAACTATGATAATTATTAATTTTTAAAGACCTCAAACATCAAAAAGTAGAGGAGCCTTACAAAATGGAAACAATTTATAATTCATCAAGTTGTTGATTCATTAGGCTAGCCATTAGTTGACATTAGGAATGCATATATGGCAAGGATCTAATTATTCCTTATACCACAAAGAGAAGCAGCACAGAAAGATTATTACAAAATATTATATTTAATAAAATTGTTGGAGAGTGGGCAGTGGCATATCCTCAATTTTGCTTATCAGCAGAATAGAACAAAAAGCACTTTTTAAAAAAGTCCCAACTCATTTTGTCTGTCAGGTCTTGCTTAAGAGCAACTAATTAGCAGAAATACTTATATCAAACGTGTAACTAAACAATATATTAAGGAATGTAGGGATTATAAAGAGGACAAAAATATTTCTGCTCACAGTAACCATACAACTTTATAAAAAACAAAAATACACATTTCACTAAAATACAATTCAGAGGAAAAATATAAGAAACCTATCTCATTAAGTGATCTACATCTTGAGGTTGCTTTGAAATTTAGTAAGTAATTAATTATGAGAGCGTTCAAAGAATAGGGAGTTTATTTTAGATCTGTCACTCACTAACTATAGAACCTTAGTTATTTTCTGTGTCTTATTTTGTGTAATTTTAATGTGGAAATAATCATGATAATTACCTAATGGGTTATGAAAGGTATAATATAAAATCTATAAAGATGTTGCTTCAGTACTCCCCCTCCCACAATTTCAGCTAGAACCCAGAATCCATGGAGATATTGGGTGTATGCAACACATAGCCTATGCTCCTTATATGTACAAAAATTATTTTTGTGAATTCATAGGTATGTCCATAAGTTCAAAGTGTTTGAATCAATATCAACTCTTTAAAAACATAAATGCAATATCAACAAATATTTGAATTGATTATTCTGTTGTCTTATTTCCCCTAAATTGAAAGTTTGAGTTGCAGTTATTAACTTCTTGAATAGTTGGGATAATAGTACTAGCAGCAGCAATAATAACTAACATTTATGAAATGCACCATGTGGTAAGCATTGTATATGGGTTCCATGTGCTTTACTGTATCATATCAGTAAGTATTCACAGATACCTTGAGAAAGAGAGATACTATTAGTTATATTACTTCTATATGCAATCTTTTATTTTTTTCATTAAAAATGATCTTTTTGAAGTTCATCCATATAGATGCCTGTAGCCATAGGACATTCATTTGCAATGTCAAATTGTTTTCCAAACTGTTTTTTGCCAGTTGCATTTTCACTACTAATAGATGAGATCCAAGGGCACCTGGGTAGGTTAGTTATTTAAGCATCTGACTCTTGGTTTGGCTTGGGTCATGATCTCAGGGTCTCGGGGTCAAGTCCACTTCAGCACCAAGCTCAGCAGGGAATCTGCCTGAGGATTCCCTCCCTCTCCTTTTTCCCTAGCTCAGGTTCATGCTTGCTCTTTCTAAAATAAATATATCCCTAAAAATGTAAAAATATAAAAGAGATACCTTTGCTCCATATGCTTGTGGTATTTGTGTTGTTAGACTTTTACATTTTTTGCCAAGTTAGAGGTTGTAAAATATTTAATGGTGGTTTTAGTTTTTTTTTTTTTTTTAATTTTCATAACTAATGAAATTGAGCACATTTAAAAAACGTTATTTGGCCATTAATAGTTTCTCTTCTACAAAATGTCCATTCTTTACGTCTTAATTAATATTCTTTTAATATTTGGGATTTTATATATTCAAAACAATACCAGCTATCACTGCAAATACCTTATCTCATTTATGGATTGACTTTCACTTTTTAAGGAGCCCTTTGAATAGACAAACTTTTTTAATGTGGATGAACTTATGTTTTCCCCAGTTGGTACTTTTTATGTCTTTTTAATGGCATTCTTAACTCATTGAGGCCATATAGATGTTTCCTTATCTTTGACTCAACATTTTTTGTTTTGTTCATGTACGTTAATTCCAGTGAAACTAAACCTGAAATTAATGTTTGTGAATGTTGTCAAGTAAGAAAACAATTTAATTCTTTTCCTATATAAAACCATTTTCCCAGTAATATTTAATAACCATACTTGGCCCATATATCTCCAATGCCACCTTTTCAGATATTAAGTTGTCATATATGCCTGGTTCTGTTTCTGCTCTCTCTTTTCTGTATGCTTATTTATATTTGTGCCTTTTTATCTATAAGCTAATTTCTATAGGCTTATGAAAATTTTTGAAGGCTTATAATTCCTTATGATATTATTCTTTAAATTTTTCTTGGCCTTTAGTTCTTCTGTATAAAATTTAAATCAGCCTATCAGTTTTCCAAAGAAAATTTGAAAATTATTTTCAGTAATAGCATTGAATCTATAGGATACTGTGGAGATAATCAAGAATTTTATAATACTGTGGTTTCCTTGCAATGATCACAATACATCTTTCCATTTAATTAGGTTAGCTTATTGCCTTTCAGTAAAGTTTAAATTGTTCTCTGTAAAGTTTGTGTCCATATTTTACTAGATTCATTACTAAATATCATATATATATGCCTAAAAATACACACACATATATAAAAGCAATGTGTTTTTCTCTAATATTATACTGTATTAATGTTTATTGCCTCTGTATGAAAATTCATTTCTTGATTACTTTTTTACTTAGCCATTTTGTTAAAATCTTACATTAACTGGAATAATGAGATAGTATATTCTTTTTCTGTATTTCTCTCCCAACATATTATAGACAGATGATACATAGATGCATAAAGATATATATAAATATAATTTTATAATCTTAACATATTTATTAACCTTTCTCAAGTGGTAAAATTTTTCAATAAAATGTTGAAAGATAGTGGACATCTTTGTCTTTTTCCTTCTTTTAAGTAAAATAATATATTATTGTACCACTATTATGATTTTTGGTGAAAGATTTTTTTAATCCACCTTTTATAAGGTAAAATACTAACCTTTGTTACATAATTTTTTGTTACACAATTTTTATCTTATATTTCCCTTCTGTATGGGTTATACAAATTTATTTTTCACATCCATATAAATGCAGCCCTATGATTACAAATTTTCAGAGGTGATTTATTATTATTATTATTATCATTATTATTTATTTTCCCTTCCTGGACCTGAAGTAAAGCTAGGATGCCCTGTAGTTTCACTTGGCTGACTGACATTCTTTCTAGTTCACTCTGCCTTTGAAGTTGTAGTCCTTCCAGAAATCTCACTTTTTTGTGGGGGGCTCAGATCTAGCTCTCCAATTGTGTGTAGGCTCATGGCCTAAAGCTTCAGGCTACTGCTGGCCTCTCAAATTCTATTTATAGTCATATGTTGTTTCCCCCAGCCCTACCTTTTGCATACAGTTGCTTTAACATTTTGATTTAAGCTCATGGTGGCTAAAATTTTTAGACTAGCTGATTTTTTTTCCCTATTTTCTTTTTTTTAAAGATTTTTTATCTTTAGAGAGAGTGTGTGTGTGCACACAGGTGGATGGGGAGTAGCAGAGGGAGAGGGAGAGAAGCGGACTCCCCACTGAGCTCAGAACTTAGTTCTTTCTCATGACCATGAGATCACGAGCTGAACCCAAATCAAGAGATGGACACTTAACTGAACTGAGTCACCCTATGCCCCTGATTTTCTCTATATTTGTAAAATTTCAATAATGTGTTTACAAATTTATTTATTTATTTATTTATTTATTTATTTATTTATTTATTTACTGGACTTTTAGTAGTTTGTTGCCTAAAAGTGGTGAGAGTGGAGTCTTGTTCCTGTCCTTAGAGGGAATGTTCTTAGTTTTCCCCATTGAGTCTGATGTTTGCTGTGGGTAAAATGGTTTGTGGTTTTTTTTTTTTTTTTTTTTCCAAAATTTATTCAACACTTTGTGTGGGCGACCACGGACTAGCTGGAGTAACTGAACCAAACCAGGCCCGGACTTGCATCCCTCATTCACTCAAAAGGCTCAGGAGCCTAAAGGGTGAATAGTTGGTAGACGCTTGAGAAAGGGCTTGAGCAATGGTTCTCAGGGCTCACTTGTACGTTATTGCCCACATAACACAATAGATACAACTTATTCTGACCTGGTCATGAATATAAATAAGAGTCTGTCTATCCTTGCTGGTTTGTTTTCCATACCTAATATTCCTTTGAAGTATGCACATCTGGAGCAACAAGCTTATCTATTTACCAAGGTCTTCTGGCACCCTGAGTCTGTCTTGCATGCTGAGAAAGGGGAACCTTGGAGGGTTTCACAAACATGCTAAAAATAAACACCTTCTTAGCTTTGTTTTGCTCATGCTATAAAATGTTGTAAAACCTTGAATAAAGCCGGCACTGCTTGGACATCATCCGCTGTGTCCCTCCTGTCCCCATCTCTTTACTTTTCTTTTATTTTCCTCATCCCCTTATCCTCAGGACCCTGATCGTGTTGCCGCAGCACGCGCAACAACTTTGTTTTTTGTTTTGAGTGGAATAACTTTTCAGATTAATTATTGGTCTTCTGGAAACAGGAATGATCTCAGTACTTTAATGACATTTTCCACTCTATCCTTTCACTCATTTTGAGCACTTGATATGCCATCTATTAATTTTTTTTTTTACAAATTACACATTAAAATTGCACGTTATCATATTTCTTATCTACCATGGCCTAATTTATATTTTCTTCTTCAAACCTACTCATTGTTGTGCAAGTCATCCAGCAATTAACCATGTGTATCTTTATGACATCTCATCTGCTGTTTCCTTAACTATAATTATACTTCTCTGTCATTTAACTACAAGGACAGTTAACCTGTGTTATGATTATATTTAGACTTTGTAAATACTAATGTGATGTTTTGTGCCTCTTCTACCCTAGTTAAGATATGTGACATGTGAATTACAGTTAAACTTCCTTGAACAGATATGTTCATTTCAAGTTCTTTCCTATGTATTTTTCCAATCTTCATTACCTTGGCTTTCATTTTCCTTTTGGTTTTCCACGTGAGTATCAAAATTATTAACTAATATTGAATATATTGAACCCAATGAAACACAAGAAATAACTTTATTTTTTCCTATAATAAAACTTGACAAATTTTCATGTTATCAGCACTTTTAGTCATAACAATAGACTCATTTAATATTATTGTTATATAACAATTATCTAATCATATGGGAAATTATGATGCAATTTCATATGCACAAGACAATTCTATTTACAATTTCAGTTTTATGTCTAATTCAAGTTATTTTTCCTCTTTTTAGCTCTAGTTTGACTTATAGTTCAGGAACTTATAACATGGAAAGAAAGTTGTGATCTTTTCTTTAAGTCTTCCTTGATATCTATCCTGTTTTGCTTCCTTTTTGTCCTCTAGATATGACATAGGGTCAAAAAGGTTAGATAAAGACAATGTTTAAGTGGGTGATATTGGTATAATCTAGCTGTAACTGCCTACTGTTATGGCCCACTTTCAGATCCTTGCTCTTTCATGGGTAGCATGTGACTTTTGAAATTCCTATGTTGACTAATGCTCTCTCTGGCAAGTGCCTTGCGGTGATGGCCTCTTATAACTCTTCTTTAGTGGCCCATTCATAGATATCTATTATTGTGATCATCTTACCATAGTACATGACCCTTTTGGCTTCAAGATTATATGAGCCAGGCTACCTTCCCATGAAAATTTCTTGTACCCTAGTTCTGAGAGAAAGGAAGGAAGGGTATAATTTACCTGACTACTAATTTGTTTCTAGTCATCATATAGATTCATTATGAAGATTCTTCATCTTCAACGACCTTTTGTTCCTTACACTTATCTAGACTAGAAGTAGGCATCAGGTTCTTAATTCATATGCTCATCTAATTCCCTAGGGAAATAGTTTCTCCCAAGAAAACTCTAATGGTGCTCTACCATTGACAGTAACATAATTTTTAGTTTTATTCACCCAACAAGTATTTACTGAGTTCTTACTTTATATCAGTTTTTGTTTCAGCCCTGGAAGGAATAGATGTGGTTGTCAGATTTGCCAGATTTAGCAAACATAAATACAGATGCTTAGTTGAATTTGCATTTCAGATAAAACCAAATAATTTATTAGCAGAAATATGAGATATTGGGAACATATTTACATTAAAAATTGACATCATTTGAAATTAAATTTTAACTAAATGTCCTATACTTTATCTGGCAATCTTAGAAATAAGAGTATATAAAACAGATATAACCCTGTCTTCATGGAGTTATATTCTAATTGGGAAGATTAATCAATCAATCAATCATACAGTAATAAAGGCAAAGAAAAAAACAAGGATAGAGTATCAGAGGCCTATTGTTGTTATTTTATATATATTGACAATGGCCCTAGTACCAAAGAGACTTGTGAGACTTTCTTCCAGAAACTGGAAGAAAGTGAAAAGAAAAGAGAGAGAGAGAGAGATAATCCAGGCATAAGAACAAACAAATGCAAAGGAACTGAGGTGGAAGCAATTTGAGGCACATACAAGGAACAACAAATAAAGAAGTGAGAAAGATAAAGAAAAGATGGGAGGAGAAAGGTTCAGAAAGGTAAGATGTGGAGAGTGCTGTGTCAAGAGATATGCAAGATTAGCTTGGTCATTTAACCATTATAAGGACTTTTGATTATATCCTTGGTGAGATGGGAAGGCTTTGTAGAGTTTTGAAAAGTGACATTGATAAAATTACCTTTTTCAATGAATTATTTTAGCTACTGTCAGGAAAAAAAGGCTTAGAGAGTGGTGATTGCAAATACAGGATATATAATTAGGACCTATTTTAATGATCTTGGCAAGTATTGATAGAGGTTTAGAACAAGGAAGTAGTGTTGGAGAGAAGATGAAAGGAAATAAATGAATTCTGATTGAATATTGCAGGAAGAATTGTTATAGTTTTCTGATAGATTTGATGTAGTATGTAACAAAAAAAGGTAAAAAATGATTGTAATGTTTTACTGGAGAAACTGAAAGAACACAGATAATATTGGGATGCCTGGTTGGCTCAGTGGTTAAGCGTCTACCTTCAACTCAGAGCCTGATTCTGGAGTCCTGGGATTGAGTCCCACATTGGGCTCCCTGCATGGAGCCTGCTTCTCCCTCTGCCTGTGTCTCTGCCTCTCTCTCTTTTTTAAAAAAAGAAAAAAAAAAAGAAAAGAAAAAGAAAAAACAGATGATATTCACCATGATGGGGAAAGATTGTGACAGGTGTGTGGGAAGGTGTGGAAACAAGTTTGGTTTTGGACATGATGAGTTTGCAGTGCTAGAGATCCAATTGCAGAGAAAGAATCTGTGGTTTGATTTATTTTTCTTGAAAGACTTCTGGTCCAGAGATAGCAATTTGGGAGTTGACAGTGTATACAGGTATTTAACACAAGAAGATCAGATGAGACAACTGCCTCTTTGGAAGGCTATGGTGTTTTTCTTGGAAATCTCTTCACTTTTTCTGTTGGGAGTGACTATTTTCATTTCATTAAAAAAAAAAAAGGAAAGAAAGAAAGTTCTCTGCTTTTCCTCCTACACTAATCCTCACTATAATCCTCATTATAGTTGTTTTAATAACAACTTTAATACAGGTGTAGAGAATGACTTTTATTCAGTGATTTTAAGTACAATCTTTCATTTATAGTACACTTAATTCCTACTCATTCCCCCCCCCTTTTTCCCCCCAAAATGCTATCAGGTGATAAGTGCAACATGAAACATGTCAGTTTAATATTTTTGATTCAATTTAGCTCATCAGTGAGAAAAAAAAAAGCCTCATTTCAATATATTAAAGTGACAATGATATTTTTAAACTTGGATTTAGCAATGGTAACCTTTTTAATTTAAACAACTTCTGACTATAAGCTTCTATTTTGATCATACATAGAATTCTACACTGAACCCCACCCCGTGCCTCATTAAGGGTTTTGTTTAAGATAACATCTCTAAATGCTGCCTACATTTCTTTCCTTTCTTTTTCACTTAAAGTAAAACGTTTTTGTATATGAATTGCCCAATTAATTTACTAAGTACCAAAAATTTGCATTTAATTTGCATAGAGTTCTAGTATCCACTCTACCAAGGATTAGCTATATGTGATTGAGCAAGTCTTTTATTTTTCTTTTGTGAAATGCAAGAATTGGAATTCATACTCTCTGAGGTCCATTCCTGATTTAACATTTTGTGATTCTATGATGGAAATTTTCAGTTCAGATAACCCTTGTAAATTCTGTTTATCTATTTTCTTCACCTCTATCAGGTCTAGAATATTTTTCTAATTTCATATTATTGAACCACATTTTATGTGAAATAAGAACATCTTTCCTGGATAAAATAAATTTCAAGGTAGTTTGGTTAATTTGCAGGACCGACACTTCTATGATTTTTTAAAAATTAGAAACAAACAAATGTAGAATATTACACTAGAATAAGATCAGTAAGTATATAGAGTGTGATTCTTTTTTAAAAGATTTTATTTATTTAGGTAAGGGAGAGAGCCAGTATAAGGGGCAGGGCTGAGGGACTCCCCACTGAGCAGGGAGCCCAACCCCCTACTCCATCTCAGAACCCTCAGATCGTGACCTGAGCTGAAGGCAGATGCTTAACCAACTGAGCCACACACTGACCATATAGGGTGTGTTTCATCAGATTGTGCATATAAACTATCATTTTAGAATAAAACTATTAAGTGACTAAGACCTGGCTTTGTATACAAAGTATAGAACACTGACAATATTCAATATTAAAAAAATAACATTAGTTTCCCTAATACTATTTGATAGAGACTAAAATCTTCAGCACTCAAGCTAAATAATCACTAAACACAAATATATCCAGGGCAAACAAAATCTATAGCATATTTATAATATCAAAAATGGTTGCATAATTTTAAAAGAAAATCCTGCTGTTTATGCTTAAAACATACAAATAAAATAAACAAAAGGCAAATGCCACTCACAATCCTAATAGACTACAGGCTGAAATGGAACATATTTCCAACTTTCAAGGTGAAGAGATTAAAAATAAAAACAAACACTTTCTTATTTCATTAAGGTTCCTATGAGAATTACCTGATGCATGCTATTTCTTTAGAAGAAAAGGAATGTCTTTTCAGTGAGCTAAAGATAGTCCTAAAAGTACAATAACATTCTATTTTAAATCCAGAGAGACTGACAAAACAATAAAATACGGAACTCATTCTCTTGGCTTTGCTGAAAGGTACACTTGCTTTTCTTTCTGATTAGCTAACCAGTAGAATAAATATTCTGAACTGAACTGTGATTTAAAGTGAAAATAACATTTTGCTTTGTAAATATTTTTATTGTTTTTTAAAGAGTTTGGATTTCATTTAAATATTATTGTTTATTTGGTGTAAAACATTTTAAGGAACATTTTCAGAAGCAGAGAATAATATTTAAGTTGGAAGGATGGGGGACTGTTTCCTAGATTTTTACCTTTCTTAAAAACTAAAAGAGTTCAACCTCCAATAAGACAATTTTTAACATTCTTATTGTCTGTAACTCTTTAAAGTCATGAAAAGATAGGACTTCTTGTTCTAGCACTCAGACCAAAAGACAGTGGTTAAATGAAGATCTATTCCTAACATATTTCTTCTTATTAAATTTAAAATCTTCCTGCTTTTCTATACCATAATTCCGTGCATTATCTTATATTTCACTTTATATCACCTTCTGTAAGTCTCTGAGATTTTGAAGTCCTTTCATGAAGGGATTTGCTTGGCGTTCCTACAAACATAAATAATACTAAATAAATATGTCCTAAATCCATTAAAAAGTATATTCTAAGGTATTTCTGCTTGTGATACTCTAATATTTTTATAGGAAACAAAGGTAAAGTGACAGTAAGTGTGAATATATTTCAAGACTTTTTCATCTCGTGAATATTATTTTTTTCTCATTGTTAGAAAACAGTAACACAAAGTAATACTATTACAGTCAGATTTCAAGTAATAATTATTTTGACTCAAAATGTACCATAAAAGAAAGGTAACCAGTAACATACCTTGGCTAAACCTATGTTTATATGTAGTATTACTAAATTTTGCCTTTCTTAGTCACAGAGGTGATTGTTCAATTACCTCTGTGACTATATTTCCCATTCCATTCTATTATATACACAAACATATTGCCCTAACAGTAGGAGGAAATAGGCCAAAAAAGAAGGTGTTTCTCTTTTATAGCTTTAGGGAAAGGAATTAGTAAAAAATCAGTTTTCTAATGTAGCAATTCTCCAACTTTGAGATCTCAAGATTCCTTACATTCTTAAAAACTATTGCAGATTTTAAAGAGTTTTTGTTTACATTGATAATATCTATTTATAATCTCCATATTAATAGATTAAAACTGAGAAATTATAAAAATCATGCATATTTATTAATATATTTAAAACAAGGCTAAGTTCCTTACATGTTCTTCTAAATAAACAACTTTTAGGAAAAATGAGCTCTATTTTCCAACATGAACAAACAAAAATAGTAAGAAAAGTTGCATTTTATACTTTTGTCAACATTTTATACTTCTCAAAGTTTAATCTATTGCTACATATACTATTTTAACTAAAGTCTATATAAAAATAATCTTCTTACATGAATATGTAGTTGGAAAAGAGAAAAACATTTAATTGTCTCCAGATAATTTTGGATATTTTTCTTTGAATGTAGGATATGATACCATATGAAGTAATATTTCATACTCTGCTGTGTGAAATCAATTGGGCTATCCTGTAATTTGAATGGATATTTTAGTTATGCATGGATTCGAAACACTATGCTTTAGTCATTGGGAATACATTGGTTTGCAGGGTTATACAGATTTCTAAATGTTAAAGTACTGCATTATACAATATGAAAAAAACCCACACTTATTATTTTTATTTCCAGCCAAGATGGATAGCATCCAGATTTACTCTTCTACTCCAAACAAATAAAAATCCAAGTAGAATATATAAAATAGCAAAGGTGAAGATGTTGGGCATGAGACAATGAAGGGCCATGGTCTCTAAAAGATGAGAAAGTAATGAGTATGATATTTTAATTGACTAGCTTACTACTCAGAGAGTTTCCAAGCCGTAGCTTGGGGGGGGGAAGGGGACTTAGGCAGGGTCGGAGGTCTTCTTTAGTTGAGGAGATAAGAGTCAAAGAGAGCATAGTGGCAGAAGTGCTCAAAGCAGAGAACCAAAGTGGAGAAAATGGCAAAGGAAGAATTTTTTCAGAGATCTGCAGAGGGAGGCTCTCATGTCTTAAGTTGAGAAGTAATAAGTACATGCATGAGGATAAGCCATTCATAGCTAGACTAGTTGTTTCTACTAGCTAGAGTATAAAAATCTCATAATTTATAAGACTCAGAGATTGCCTCAGTAGTTGAGGAAATTGACCACAGACTAAACTGATTTTGTGCCACCTAACAAAATTTAAAAGCCAGATCTAAAAACTGTTTCCAAGTAACTGTTATGTCTAAGAACAAAACTCAATAATATTTATGCAATTACAAAAATATTCAACATCTATCAGTAAAATTGTGAAAGTTTTACTCAAATCCAGTAAAAAAAATTAATAAGCATACAAAATGGAAAACAGGAAACCTATCATAAGGGGAAAAAATCAATTAATTGCAACTAACCCAGTAATGATATAGTTGATGGAATTAGTTATTATAATTATATATATTCACTAAAGTAAAAAAGTAAGCATATCATCTAGAAATATAGATGATATTTTTTAAAAATTATTTTTAAAGATTTATTTATTTATTTATTTATGGTAGACACACACACACACACACAGAGGCAGAGACACAGGCAGGGGGAGAAGCAGGCTCCATGCCGGGAGCCTGATGCGGGACTCGATCCTTGGACTCCAGAATCGCGCCCTGGGCCAAAGGCAGGCCCTAAACCGCTGAGCCATCCAGGGATCCCCTAGATGATATTTTTTAAAAAGACTCCTGTTAAACTCTTAATGATGAAAACTGTGTTTGAGGTGAAACTTATATACTGCTGGAATTAGCAGCAGATCATACACTACAGAGGACATGATTAGTGAACTTGAAGGATAGGATTAAAAGTAAATAATATGAAAAATAGAGAAAAAGATTGCAAAGAATGCACAGAACTTCAATAAGCTGTTGGCTTAATATGTATATATATGGAGGCCTGAGCACAAGAAGATAGAGGAGGCTTCAGAAAATCATTTAAGAAAATAATGGCCTAACAATTCTCAAAATTGATAAAATCATAAACCTACATATATATAAGAAACTAAATGAACCTTAAACACACACACACATACATTTAGGCACACAAGCAAAGGAAGAAAATCACATAAAAACACATTATAAATAAATTGCCTAAAGTCAGGATAAAGAGAAAATATGTAAAGCATACAGATGTGAAAGATACATTACATGCTGAGATATAAACATAATTACAGCATACTTTTTGCTTGAAACATTGAAAGCTAGAAGGCAACAGTGCAATATCTTTCAAGTACTGACAGAGGAAAAGAAAAGTCAATCTAAAATTCTAAACTCTGAAAAAAAATATTTCAAGACTAAAGAGGAATAAAACTTTTTCAGAGACACAAAAGATAATTCATTAACTTCAGTTCCTTCACTACAAGAATTATCAGAAATCCTCCAAGCAGAAGGAAAATAATATGAAAATCTGGATAAGTAAAGATATAAAGAGCTCTAGAAATTGTAACAAACTGGATACAAAAAAAATGTTTTTCTTACTTTAATTTATTCAAATAATAATTGGTTAAATGGAAAATAATATGCTCTTATTAGAAGTATGGTATATATAGAATCACTATGTATGATAAAATTAGGGTAAACTATCAAGAGAGGAGGCATGTACTGTTGTTAGTTTTTGTATTATATCTAAAGCAGTGTTTAGAGGAGAAGCAATGGTAGCAGAGTAGGTGGACCTTAGCCTTGTCTTGTCCCATAAACACAACTAGATACCTATCAAATCATCCTGATCCCAGAAATTGACCTAATGACCAACAGAACAAACTCCAAAACCAAAGGGAGAGATGAGGTCACATCAAAACATGCAGGAAATGTGCATAAATGGTTTAGGGCAGATCCAGAGTGCTGCAGAAAAGAGGCAGACATGCTTGCAGAGAAGGGCAAGAGAAAGAGGAGCACACACGGGATGCACAAGGAAAATACTTCTCTTTAGGCACTCACTTGGAAAACAAGAGGAGTTGAATTTCATGAGTTCTTACAGCAGTGAGGAACTTAAAGCCTGGAATTTCAATGGTCAGTAGGCTCAGCTGAGGGGCACTATGTTTCTCCAGGAGTGAAGGCAGGCAAACAACCCAGGGGCACACAGCATGGAAATAGGATTTGAAAAATGGTTGGATTACACTGATGAGAGATTATTCACCTGTCTCAGAGCACTTCTCTGAGAGGCAGTGTTCACAGACACCTCTCTGGGAACAAAGCGGGTGGCCAGTGCCATTTCTTCTCCCTACTCTTTGCATAAACAGAGCCACCTAGGGGAAGCAGCACAGCACCAACACTGGCTGCCTAACCTCCTTTCATCAAGCACCCCCGCACCCCGCACTCCAGGGAAATTGCCCTGCTCATGCCAGCTTGCCACATTCCCAGAGGAACAGTCCGCTTCCCCAGAGGACCAACACAAACCCTTGCCCACATCATATCTACTAATCAAAGTTCTACAGAGCCTCAAGTCTAGTGCAATTGGCTTCAGGTATCATTTCTCAAGCATACAACAGCCCACCTAGATAAAACTCACCACATTCAAGCCATGGAAAAAACACTGCCCACAGCAGGCAAGTGGTCTGAAGGATAGAGCAGATAGAACAGCAGAGCACACACTTGAGAAACTTCCTGAATCACCAGGCCCTGGGCACTACACGGCCCCTTCTTCATAAGGCCATTACTTTCAGGAGCAGGAGACATAACTGTTTTTTTAATACACAGAAGGCAGAGACAGATAAAATGCCAAGATGGAGGGATTTATCCCAAATGAAAGAACAAGATAAGGCCACAGACAGAGATCTAAGTGAAACAAATATAAGTAATATGTCTAATGGAGAATTTAAAGCAACAATCATAAGGACACTCACTGAACTTGAGAAAGGGATAGAAGGCACCAGAGAGACTCTTACCACAGAGATAAAAGAGTTAAAAAAGAAACAATCAGAGATGAAGAATGCAATATATGAGATTGGATACAGACTTGATGCAATGAAAGCAGGCTGGAAGAAACAAGAGGACAGAAAAAAAAAGGAAAATAATGAAGCTGAACAAAAAAGAGAGAAATAAGATTTATGCAACATGAGAATAGACTTAGAGAACTCAGTGACTCCATCAAACATAATAACATTCATATTACAGGAATCTTGGAAGAAGAGAAAGAAAGGTTGCAGAAAATTTATTGCAAGAAGTAATAGCAGAAAACTCTCCTAATCTGGGGAAGGAAACAGATACCCAGTTCCAGAATACACCAAGAACTCCCATCAAAATCAACAAAAGCAAGCCAAAACCCAAGATATATTGTAATTAAATTTGCAAAATATAGTGATAAAGAAAAACATCTTAAAAGTAGCAAGATAGGGATCCTTGGGTGGCGCAGTGGTTTGGCGCCTGCCTTTGGCCCAGGGCGCGATCCTGGAGACCCGGGATCAAGTCCCATATCGGGCTCCCGGTGCATGGAGCCTGCTTCTCCCTCTGCCTGTGTCTCTGCCTCTCTATCTCTCTGTGTGACTATCATAAATGAATAAAGAAAAAAAAGTATAAAAAAAGATAAAATAAAAAGTATAAAAAAGATAAAATAAGCTTTTAACTTGCAAGAAAATACCCATATGGCTAGCTGGAGATTTCTCAACAGACACTTGGCAAGCCAGAGGGAGTGGCATGATGGATTTAGTGTGCTGAATGGGAAAAATCTGCAACCAAGAATACTCTGTCGAGCGAGCTTACCATTCAGAATAAAGGAAAGGTAAAGAGTTTTTCAGACAAAGAAAAACTAAAATAATTCATGATCCCTAAACTAGCCCTGCAAGAAATATTAAAGGGGACTCAGCAAAAAAGAGGCCAAAACTGACAAAGACAAGAAAGAGTAAGAGAAAATCTCCAGAAACTATGACAAAACAAGTAACAAATTGGCACTAAATCAATATCTATCAATAGTTACTTTGAATGTGAATGGACCAAGTGCTCTAATCAAAAGACATAGGGTGTCACAATGGATAAAAAAGTAAGACCCATCTGTCTGCTGCCTACAGGACACCCATTTTAGATCTAAAGCCCTCTGCAGATTGCAAGTGAGTGGATGGAGAAACATTTTTCATGCAAATGGATGTCAAAAGAGCTGGAATAGAAATACTTATATCAGACAAATACTTATATCAGACAAACTAGATTTTAAAACAGGGACGCCTGAGTGACTCAATGGTTGAGCATCTGCCTTCAGCTCAGGTCATGATCCCGGGGCCTGGGATCAAGTCCCACATCGGACTCCCTGCATGGAGCCTACTTCTCCCTCTGCTGTGTCTCTGCCTCTCTCTCTGTGTCTCCCATAAACAAATAAAACGTTTAAAAAAAGTTTTAAAACAAATACTGTAAAAAGAGACTGGTAACCAGCAAAGAAATTGAATCAGTATCAAAAAATTCACAACAAACAAAAGTCCAGGGCCAGATGGCTTCACCAGTGAATTCTACCAAATATTTAAAGAAGAATTCTTACTGATTCTTCTCAAATTATTCCAAAATATAGAAAAGAAGTAAAATTTTCAAATTCATACTATAAGGCCAACATTACCTTGATATCAAAACCAGATAAAGACTCCATTAAAAAAGATAACTGTAGGCCAATATCCCTGATGAACATGGATGCAAAAATTCTCAATAAAATACATTAAAAGAATTATTCACCATAATCAAACGAATTTTATTCCTGGGCTGCATGGGTGGTATAATATTCCCAAATCAATCAACATGATACATTACATCAATGAGAAAGGATAAAAAGCATAGGATCATTTCAATAGACATAGAAAAAGCATTTGACAAAGTACATCCTTTCATGAGAAAAAAAAAAAAATCCTCAACAAAGTAGGGTTAGAGTGAATATACCTCAACATAATAAAAGCCATATATGAAAAACTCACAGCTAATATCATCTTTAATGGGGAAAAACAGAGCTTTTCTCTTACCATCAGGAAGAAGACAGAGATGTCTACTCTCAACACTTTTTTAAATTAGTACTAGAAGTCTTGGCCACAGCAACCAGACAACAAAAAGAAAAAGCATCCAAATCAGCAAGGAAGAAGCCAAACTTTCACTATTTTCAGATCACATGATACTCCATGTAGAAAACCTGAAAGACTTTGCCAAAATTTGCTGGAACTATTGAGCAATATCAGTAAAGTCACAGGTTATAAAATCAATTTACAGAAATCTATTGCATTTCCATATACCAATAATGAAGCAGCATAAAGAGAAATGAAGAAATCAATCCCATTTACAACTGCACCAAAAAAGGTAAGATATATAGGAATAAACCTAACTACAGAGGTGAAAGACGTGTACTCTGAAAACTATAAAACACTGATAAAAATGATTGAAGATTACACAAAGAAATGGAAAGACATCTATGCTTATGGGTTAGAAGAACAAAAATTGTAAAAATGTCTATACTACTAAAAGCAATCTACCAAAAAAAAAAAAAAAGCAATCTACAGATTTAATGCAGTTCCTAACCACCAGAATTTTCCACAGAGCTAGAACAAACAATCCAAAAATTTGCATGGAACAACAAAAGACCCTAAATAGTCAAAGAAATCTTGAAAAAGAAAAGCAAATCTGAAGGCATCACAATTCTAGACTTCAAGTTGTATTACAAAGTTGTAGTCATCAAAACGGTATGGTACGGGCACACACACACACACACACACACAAGACACATAATTCAATAGAACAGAGTACAAAACCCAGAATGTGCCCACAACTATACATTCAATTAATCTTTGGCAAAGCAGGAAAGAATATCCAATTGGAAAAGACAGTTTCTTTAACAAATGGTATTGGGAAAACTGGGCAGCAGTACGCAGAATTAAACTGGAGCATTTTCTTATACCATATACAAAAAATAAATAAATAAATTCAAAATGGATTAAAGACCTAAATGCAAGCCTTGAAACCGTAAAAATCCTAGAAGACAACACAAGCAGTATGTTCTTCGATATTGGCCATAAAAACTTCTTACTAGATATGTTTCCTGAGGTAAGGGAAACAAAAGCAAAAATAAACCAGTGGGACCTCACTAAAATAACAAGCTTCTGAATAGTGAAGGAAACAATCAACAAAATTAAAAGGCAATGCATGAAATGGGAGAATATATTTACAAATGACATATCCAATAAAAGGTTAGTATCCAAAATATATAAGAACTTATAAAACTCAACAGCCAAAAATCAAATAATCTTATTTAAAAATGGGCAGAAGACATGAATAGACTTTTTTTTCTAAGATGACATACAAATGGCCAATAGACACATGCAAAGATGCTCAACATCACTCAACATCAGAGAAATACAGATCAAAACTACAATGAGATACCACCTCACATGTGTCAGAATAGCAAAATTCAACGACAAAAGAAGTAACAGGTGTTGGCAAGGCTGTGAGCAAGAGGAACCCTCTTGCACTATTGGTGGGAATGCAAACTCCTGCAGTCTCTCTGGAAACCATATCGAGGTTCCTCAGGACGTTAAAAATAGAACTACCTTATGATCGAGCAATGGCAATACTAGTATTCACCCAAGAAATACAAAAATACTAATTCAAAGGGGTACATGTATCCCAATGTTTATAGCAGCATACAAAACAAATGAGTAAAGGGGGAAAAGGGAGCGTTAGGGAGGCTGACCAAGAATCAGACTCTTAACCATAGAGGTCAAACCAATGGTTACCAGAGGAGAGGTGGGTGAAGGGATGGGTAAAATAATTGATGAATATTAAGGAGTACATGTGCTATGATGAGTAGAGAGTGATATATGGAAGTGTTGAATCTCCATATTGTACACCTGAAACTAAGATAACACTGTGTGTTAACTATAGTTTAAATAAAATGTTAAAAAAGAAAAAAGAAAGTAGTGTTATTTCTTTTTATGGTATCACTTTACAAGTTAAAGATGTGAAGCGTAAATCCTAAAATAATTACTAAAATCACACAACAGAGAGTTATAGCATATAAGGCAACGAAGGGGATAAAATAGAATCATAAGACATCACCATATTTAGTACAAAAGAGACAGAAAAAGTCGAATGAGAGGGAAGAAATAACAGATAATATGAAGAAAATAAATAGCAAGATAGTAGTTGAATCAAACATAACTAAAACCACATTAAGTCTAGATGCTCTAAATATTCCTATTTAAAGACATACGTGCTAAGTAAATTTAAAAAATTTTTTAAATATCGGAAAGTAGGATCCACTTTGAACTGAATGAAAATGGACTGTGTATAAAAATTATGGGATGCTGCTATATTAGTGCAGAGAAAAAGAGTTATAGCAGGTATTGCTAATATTAGAAAAGAAGGAAGACCTCAGAATAATGCCCATATTTCCAATTTAAGAAAACAGAAGAAAAAATCCCCACAAAATAAATGCAAAGAAAATAAAATTTGCTTCATGTGGGAGATAAAATTGA
Source organism: Canis lupus baileyi (assembly GCF_048164855.1). NCBI lineage: Eukaryota > Metazoa > Chordata > Mammalia > Carnivora > Canidae > Canis > Canis lupus. Next base: position 47,456,864 of record NC_132860.1, read on the forward strand.
TAAACGTTACTCAGACGGATTAGAGACAAAAAAGAGAAGACACAAATTACAAATAGGAGGAAAGTAAAGATATTTAATATACATATATATTAAAACAATAATAGGGAAATATGATGAAAAGCTTGATGCCAAAATGTTGACAATTCAGGTGAAATAAAAGAAGAAATTCCTTGAAAGACACAACATATCAAAACTCACTCAAGATAAAATAGTCTAAAGATTTCTATATCTATTATAGACATTTTATTTGTAGTTTAAAATCTTCCTTCCCGATTCCCACCAGAAAAGCCAGATGCAAAAGACTACACTGGTAATTTCTATGAAAAATATACTATCATTTTTATACAAATTCTTCTAGAAAACAAAGATGGGGGAAATAGTTCACAAATCAATCTATGAGGCAGGTGTTATTCTGATAACAACCAGACCAAAATATTACAAAAAGAGAAATCTGCAGAGAAAGATCCTTCTTGACTATGGATACAAAAAATATTTAAAATATTTATCAAAAATTTAATCCAATAATATGTAAAAAATAATAAACACCTCATACCCAAGGGAGGTTTATCCCAAAGAAGCAAGGTTGACTTAATATATAAAAATAAATCAATATAATCCATCTTTTTAACAGATTAAAAAAGCAAACAAATCCTTTCATCATCTGAATAGATGAAGAAAAAAGCATCTGACAAAATCCAATGTCCACTTCTGATGAAAACTTTCAGCAAACCGGCAATAGAATAAAACATCCGTGAAATAATAAAGATTTAGGGGATCCCTGGGTGGCTCAGCAGTTTAGCACCTGCCTTTGGCCCAGGGCGTGTCCTAGAGCCCCGGGATCGAGTCCCATGTTGGGCTCCCTGAATAGGGCCTGCTTCTCCCTCTGCCTGTGTCTCTGCCTCTCTCTCTCTCTCTGTGTCTCTCATAAATAAATAAATAAAATCTTTAAAAAAAAATAAAGATTTATGAAAACCTTTCAACAAACATTATATTTAGTGGTAAAAAAAATGAATGTTTTTGCCTTTAGATCAGGAATAGAGAAAGGATGTTATCACTTCTTTCAGTATCTGATTGTTTACTGCTAGTTTACACCACAAGCAAATGACTTTTCTATATTGTTTTTCATCCTGCAATCTTGTTAAACTCATTTAGTCAGATGTATTTTTACAAATATTTTTAATATTTTCTATGAAGGAGATTATGTCATTGCAAATACAGTTTTATTTCAGTAATAAGGAGTCAGACTCCATTTTCTGATGTTTGACTGCTGACAGCTTTTAAACCTCTTTTCTTCCCACTTGTCTTTGTGTCCTGCATTTGGGCAAGCTGACAAGAAACCATGGTCCTGGGACGCCTAGGTTGTTCAGTGGTTGAGCATCTGCCTTTGGCTCAGGGCATGATCCCGGAGTCCCAGGATCAAGTCCCCCAGCAGGCTCCCCACAGATAGCCTGCTTCTCCCTCTGCCTATGTCTCTGCCTCTCTCTCTCTCTGTGTCTCTCATGAATAAATAAATAAAATCTTTTAAAAAAAGAAAAAGAAACATTGGTCCCATGTGATTTCACCCATAGGTGGAATCCAAAAAAACAAAAACAAAAAGCAGAATCAGACCTGTAAATACAGACAACAAATTGATGGTTGACAGAGGGGAAAGGGGTAGGGAATTGCAAAATGGGTGAAATGGGAGATACAGGCTCCAGTTTGGGAATGAATAAGCCACAGAAGTAAAAGGCACAGCACAGGGAATATAGTCAATAGTATTAGAATAGTGTTGTGTGGTGACAGATGGGAACTACACTTGAGGTGAGCATAGAATAACATACAGAGAAGTTGAGTCACTACATTGTACTTCTGAAACAAATATAATGTTGTTTGTCAACCACACTCAAATAAAATATGAAAAATTAAAAAATATGAAAAATTAAAATGTGAAAGAAATAAAGCTTCATTCCATAGTCTTAGAGAATGTTCCATAGATTCAAGTGGGAAGACATAAGCCAAACTGTCGCCTGCCCTTCTACATCAACATTCACCATGGCTCTGTACTCCAATCACAATCAAAACCCTGAGCTAAACTCTTTTCCTTTCTCTCTAGTCTTCTCAGACTTGCTTTGAGGGGACTTCTCTGCTCTACCCAGAGGCTTCAGTTACGTAGGTAATAATCTTTCCCATATTCTCGTATTTTGTATGTGTGGAATCACCAATGTCAACATCTAAAACAAATTTTGGATATGGATCTCTCTTGCTATTATAGCAAAGTATTTATGACAACTTCTTCCTTTTTAGTCTTACTGCACATTTTATTTCTTCTTCTTGCCAAAGTTCACTGAATAGAGTGTCCAGTGCAAATCCAAAGGAAAGGGGAAATATACTCCACTTTCTGATAGTAATGTCACATTGCCTGGGAAACATGAGATAAAAAGTAATGCTGCTGTCATTTTTGTAAAGAAAAATCTGCTGCATCATTTCTATTCTGCAGGCTTCTGAGATAGAAAAGAAGGAAACCTGTTACTTGTAAGAAGCCTCTGGGTATGCATTTGTATGAAAGGGAAGAATGCATAGTTTTCCTAAGATATTCTGACTTTGTATCAAAGGTAGAGGATGAAAGGGGAAATAACATCAGTTATGTCTTTGCCTTATTATCTACATACCATTAAATAAATTTTAGTTTTCCTCTTCCAGGTATTTGCATTGAACCATAGTCTAAAGCTAATTGATAAATCCATCTTTAATCTTTTTCACTGATTAAAAATTTTTTGAGTGAAAAATGATTGTTAGGAAATTCTAGTCTAATTAACTCATGCAAAGCCTAAACTTCCTCTGAAATATTCCTTTCAGTTATCTGTGGGGTGAGAAAACTCAGCATTCCCTACATGGCACATTCCTGTTTATATTTTTTCTCACATAGAAAATGAAAAATTTCCTTCTATCTTTGCCACTAACTTCTAACTTTTCTTAATGGTATTATATCTGATTCTCTTCAAGTATTCATGCTTTTAGATAGATGAAGAATTATGTGCCCTTCCATCTCTTCCCTGAACTTTATAATCTAGACTTCTTTCCACCGTTTCCCACAAGCATTGTTTCCTTTCTTCACCATCCTGGAATTCTCTGCTGAATATTTTAGTTTCCTCACTGAATGTTTTTCAGGACTGAAAACACTAGTCTACATATCATAATAAAGACGTTCTAGGAGCACATCATACCTTTACAGTTATTAGCTTCTTAGGATCACAACAAACTTTCAACAGATAATGTGCTAAATGACACTTTAAATATCCACATCTTTTGACAAATTCTATTACTGCCATGACTTGCCATTGTATGTAATTCAAAGTTGGAATCTTTTTCAAAAAGGGAGAGAGAGAGAGAGAGAGAGAGAGAGAGAGAGAAAGTATTGCAGGACCTTTAAAAATATTTTTGGATTTCAACTTGCAAGTTTATTTTTTTCAACTTGCAAGTTTAAATATGTTTCGAACATGTCAGGATATGAGATATTCAATTTGTCATTTCAAATTTGTTCTCCAAATAAACTTTGTGCAATTCCACTAGTAACTTCTCTTCAGATTAGTGCAATCCACCTGTTAATATGTTTCGAGTTTAATTGTTGAATTTATTGGGAATTGACATAGTTTTATTTATTCCTATCTGTATTTCATCATCTTGCTTTCAAGGATTTTATGTAAGACCTTGTCAATCTTTTTTTAAATAGAGACAATTTGGATCTACCAAAATTTCCTGGTTTACAAGGAACTTTGTCAAAAAAATCATGTTTTAGTCCCACTGAAGCCCCAACATGTAAAAAGCCTAGAAGTTGTCACTCCCATTTTTATGATAGGAAAAAGCTAAACAAATAGACAATGGATTTTCTTGGACCCAACAGAGAAATGAGTTTGCAAGTCACATTGCCACCTCGAAGTCTAAAGCAATAGACAAATCAAGAGTCACAGATGAGTTCTGCTTATCTGGAGCAAAAGCTGCTAGAGTCATTTAATTGGTAGCAATATCTATATAATAATTTGGACAAATTTATGGAAACTGATTGTGGACTAGCTTGGTGGTCACAGACTGAGGGGCCCTCACAGTTTTGTGGGTTTTACTTCCAGGAGTCCTATGATTTCTCATGATGAAAATCAAAGAAAAAATTCCTTGTGGCTATGACAGGGAGAGGAAAGCAGTAACCTCTCTGAAATATTCCTGGAGACTTTTCCAGAACAAAGGTCTACTCTGAGGGGAAAGGAAAAGGGATCAATTAAACCAAAGCCTGGTTCTTTAAAAATATAAATAAAATTGATAAACCTCTAACCAGGTTAGTGAAGAAAATATAGATAAGACACAAATTACTAATATCAGAAATGAAAGACTTATTATTACCTTATCCTATGAACATTAAAGTAGTAATAAATGAATACTATGAACAACTACATGCTCACAACTTTGATAATTTAGATGAACTGGATCAATTCATTGAGAGACACACTCTCAAAGGAGAAATAGATAACATAACATAATTGTTTATGTCTATTAAACAATTGAATTGATAATAACTTCATAAAAAAGAAATCACCAATTTTGCTAGACAGTTATACTAGCAATTCTTTTTTCAAATATTTTATTTATTTATTTGAGAGAGAGAGCAAAAGTATAAGTGGGGAGAAGAGAATGAGCAGGGTACATGACTCAGGGCTTAATCCCAGGACCTCAGAATCATGACCTGAGTCGAAAGCAGACATTTAACTGACTAAACTACCCAAGTGCTCCTTACAGTGGTGATTCTACCCAACATTTAGTGAAAAAAAATGATAGCAATTCATTACAATCTTTTCCAAAATATGAGAGAAAACACTTTATAATTTATTTAAGAGGACAGCGTTATCCCAATACCAAAGCTGGATTAAGGACATCATAATAAAGGAAAACTGAAGATCAATATCTCTCACAAAAATGTGCACAAAACCCCTCAACTAAATGTTAGGAAGTCAAATCCAAAATTTTATTTTAAAAATTTACAGTATGACCATTTCATTTCAGGTTTGCAAAGCTGATTCAACAAGCAAATATTAATGGATATAATGAATCATGTCAATAGACTAAAGATGAAAAATCAAATAATAATATCAATTGATACAGAGAAAAACATCTGACAAAATCCAATACCCACTCATGACAAAAATCTCTCAGCATACTAGGTATAGAAGCAAACTTTCTAAATTTGATAAAGAACCTATAAATAAAACCTGCAGTAAACAATATACAGATAGGTAAACAACTGGACACTTCCCCTTAAAATTTGAAAATAAGGCATTATTTTCTTTCTTCATCAGTTACTTGCAATATCATATTGGAAGTTATGACTAGTGAAAAAAAGACAGAAAGGAAATAAAAGGAATGCCGTTAGAAAGACAAAACTGTCTCCATTCCTAGATGACAGAATTGTCTAGGTTGAATATACCAAAGAACCACCACCATTAATACTACCGCTAACAAACACTTGTGGAACTAACAAGCAAGTGTATCAAGGTTACAAGACCTAAGGTAAATATAGAAAAATTAATTCCTTTTTATGTATTGACAATGAATGACAAGAATTTGGAATGAAAAATAGTATTGGTCATAACACAATAATGAAATACTTAGGAATAGATATTGAAGATAAACACAGGGCCTATATGCCAAAAAATATGATACATTAATGAAAAATCAGAGATCTAAATAAATGAAGCAATATTTCATGTTCATGGATTGAAAAACAAAATATGCTTAAGATGACAATTCTTCTCAATCTTGTCTATACATTCAATACAATCTCAATCAAAATCCAAGCAAGCAGTTTTGTAGTTATTAACAAACTGATTCTAAAGCTTACATAAAAAGACAAAAGACCCAGAATACTCAACACAATTCTAAAGAACAAATTTAGAGAACTCACCTTATCCAATTCCAAGAATTACTATAAGACTGCAATAATCAAAATAATATGATATTGGCAAGAGAATAGAAAAATAAAATAATGGAACAAATCAGAAAGCCTATGAATAAGCAACTAATCTGTTACAAAGAAAAAATAAGTAAAAGGAGTAGGGATGGTATTTTCAAGAAATGGTATTAGAACTATTGGACGTCCAAGTGGGGGAGTTAAAAAAAAAAAAAAAAGGACCTAGAAGTGACCTTGTACACAAAATGTAAGTCAAAATAGATAATAGATCTAAATGGAAAATATAAAACTTCTAGGAGAAAATATGGGAAATAATAAGTAGCAATTAATTTTAAAATACAACATACATGGTATCCATGAAAAATAACTTGGATTTTATTTTTTATTATTTTTTTGATAATTTGGATTTTAATAAATTAAAAACTTCTCTGCTAAAAGTACAGTTAAGAGAATTAAAAGACAACTACAACTGAGAGAAAATATTTGCAAAATACATATTTGGTGGATAATTGTGCCCCTAATATGCAAAGAATGCTTAAACCAAATTCAAGAGGTCTGAACAGACACCTCACCAAAGAATATATCCAGATGTTAATTAAATAAACACATTAGATGTTTGAGATAATTTGTCAACAGAGAATAGCAAATTGCAACAACAGTGAAAATACTTCTATACACCTATTAGAATGGCTAATTTCCAAAACTTTGATAATACCAATTTCTGGCAAGTATGTAGAGTATGGTATTAACCATTTGATTCAGAAATCATGCTTTTAGTTACTTAGTAAACTGATTTGAAAATGTCCATGCAAAAACCTGAAATTTTTTTTTAAGATTTTTATTTATTTATTCATGAGAGACACAGGCAGAGGGAGAAGCAGGCTCCATTCAGAAAGCCCAACGTGAGACTCGATCTCGGGTCTCCAGGATCACACCCTGGGCTGCAGGCGGTGCTAAACCACTGCACCACCAGGGCTGCCCGCAAAAACCTGAATTTAATATTTATGGTACTCTTATTCTTAATCACAAACCTGGGAGCAGCCAAGATAATGAATATTATCTCAAGCAAACAAGGTGAATGAATAAATCAATTATAATATATTTGTAAAATGAAATACTATTCATCTAAAAATAGACATGAGCTATCCAAACACATAAGGACATGAATTATTTATTTATTTATTTATTTATTTATTTATTTATTTATATTCAATTTGCCAATATATAGAATAACACCCAGTGCTCATCCCATCAAGTGCCCCCCTCAGTGCCCGTCACCCAGTCACCTCAAACCCCTGGGCCCACCTCCCTTTCTACCATCCCTAGTTCGTTTTCCAGAGTTAGGAGTCTCTCATGTTCTGTCTCCCTTTCTGATATTTTCCACTCATTTTTTTCTCCTTTCTTCTTTATTCCCTTCACTATTTTTTTTATATTCCCCAGATGAATGAGACCATATAATGTTTGTCCTCTGATTGACTTATTTCACTCTGCATAATACCCTCCAGTTCCATCCACGTTGAAGCAAATGGTGGGTATTTGTCGTTTCTAATGGCTGAGGAATATTCCATTGTATACAGAGACCACATCTTCTTTATCCATTCATCTTTCGATGGACACCGAGGCTCCTTCCACAGTTTGGCTATTGTGGACATTGCTGCTAGAAACATCGGGGTGCACGTGTCCCGGCGTTTCACTGCATCTGTATCTTTGGGGTAAATCTCCAGCAGTGCAATTGCTGGGTCATAGGGCAGATTTATTTTTAACTCTTTGAGGAACCTCAACACAGTTTTCCAGAGTGGCTGCACCAGTTCACATTCCCACCAACAGTGCAGGAGGGTTCCCCCTTCTCCACATCCTCTTCAACATTTGTGGTTTCCTGCCTTGTTAATTTTCCCCATTCTCACTGGTGTGAGGTGGGATCTCATTGTGGTTTTGATTTGTATTTCCCTGATGGCCAGTGATGCGGAGCATTTTCTCATATGCATGTTGGCCATGTCTATGTCTTCCTCTGTGAGATTTCTGTTCATGTCTTTTGCCCATTTCATGATCGGATTGTTTGTTTCTTTGCTGTTGAATTAATAAGTTCTTTATAGATCTTGGATACTAGCCAACATGAATAATTCTTAAATACATGTTGCTAAGTGAAAAAAATCCTGTCTTAAAAATCTACATTGTATATGACTTCAACTATATAATATTTTTAGAAAAGATTTAACAATAGTGATAAGAAATAATAATATCATTTATTGCCAGTGATGTGGGATAACAAGGTAGTTTAATACATGGATCACATGGGATTTCTTTAGGGTAGTCAATTTATTCTATATGATCACATAATTTGTGAATACAAACTGTAAGCATTTGTCACAAATCAGAGAGCTTTTTTTTACAAAGAGTAATTTTAATGCATGCTAATTTAGAAAAATCATTTAGGAGTAAGGTGATGTCAGGAGGAAATGCAGAATGTCATAAAACAATCTAAGTATATGGGGCACCTGGATGGCTCAGCTGGTTAAGCCTCTGACTCTTGATTTCAAGTCAGGTCATGATCTTAGGGTTATTAGATCAAGCCCCCTGTTGGTTTCCATGCTCAGCCCAGAGTCTGCTTGATATTCTCTCTCCCTTCTCTGACCCTCTCTCCTCCGCTTCTCAAGCATATAAATAAATAAAATATTTTAAAAATAATTTAGGTGTATTATAAATATATGAAACAAAACCAAAGAGAGTAGAGGAATAAGGTGGTGACCAAAGTAACTGTAAATACATAAAATATGTAAAACTAAAGGCAGAGAGAAGTGTACATAAACATTGTCCTCTAGCTGATAAAATTGCTTCCCAATGAGTATAGGCTAATGATTCTGAAACCACTATGCATATATACTAAACTATCAATTGAATTGATGGCATATGATGGAAGCCAGGTTTCTCACTGATGAGGTTAAAGGGTAGAAGAGACTAGACTGGCCACTATGATAATTGATTGTCATTGGAGGCATCAGTTTTAACTCAAGTTTAGCTTAATATAGTTACAGATGGTTACACATAAAAATATTTAGAAATATGTTTATATACATGGGCTAGTATAGTCACAGTGCCTTTTTGCTCTATTAGCTAAAAGAGTATAGAAGCAATGACATGCAGTAACAACGAGCACACCTAACACCCAACTCTTATTTTCTAATACTATTTTCCAATAAAAGAAACAAGGGATCCTAGGAGAAATGGCTAATTACATGATTGGGGAGTAAATGCACATGATAAACCTGGAGCATCTTGTAGTACTAAAAAAGTAAGTAAGCACTTAAAAACACACACAATGATGGGGGTATATCAAAGTAATACTGGTATGAGAGCCAGTTGAAAGAACTCCCAATGACTAAAGCTGGAATGATGTGAGCAACACAATAAAGTGGTATTACGTTACAAAATGAAGTACAAAATAAATACCCATGGGACCATACTGATATATATGATCAAATAAACAAATAAAGGGAGGAATAGACAAGTCTTCCACAAGAAGAAACTTAGATAATTCATGTTGATAACACACCTTTAAGGGCATGAAACATAACTTCCTACTCATTAAGTGTGGGCTGTGCATTGTGGCTTTCTTCCCAAGAGATGAGTGGCTTTCTTCCCAAGAGATGAGTATGGAAACAGAGCAAAAAAGAAAAAAATAATTGTATGGTGTATAAACTTGACAAACACCACATTTAACTTCAACAGTGGTAGGACCAGGGGGAAGTTATTTTCTTTTCATTGTGATTCAGCTTCATCACCTGGAAAATGAAAAAAAAAAAAAGTAACAATATTTTTCTCAAAGGGTTGTTTTGAGAATGAAATATGATAATATATGTAAAATGCTTAAAACAAAATCTAGCCTAAAACAGTATATTTTCCATTATTATTATTATTAAAGTTACAGTTGTGTATGCAAGGCCAAGTTCAGAGATTTTTGTTAAGCAAGCTGAGACCTAAGCAGGAGAAATAAAAGTTATATTCCAAGGAGTATACTGTCTATCAGAAATCTAATAGCATATGCAGTTTGGCAATGTTGAAAAGTGCTCTGCTTTTCCCATTGTCTCAAAGTAATATCCAGACAAACCTGGGTTATTACAATTGTAGTGTTGCCTACAAAAAATTGTCCATGTCAGGCACTGTTCTAGATGCTTCACACATATTAACTTATGTAATGTTTTCAACAAACCTATTGTATATATTGAGAGATAGCTCTCTGTGGTTCTCGCACATTTCTGGTGGCAGCTTTTGTTCCGGACTATATTTTCATGCATGTTAGTATAGAAAACAGCCTTGAGAAATAGAGATAAGGTTTCCTTCACAAGCAGAGAGTAGATTTGTTTGTTGTCCAGAATAATAAAAATAATTTCTTCAGTTCAGTAAAACTCAAATGATCCGGTTTGCTAGCAACCCTTTTTAAGATGGATTTCCTCAGTTATGACACAGACTTCTGTGTACATAGCATTTACCTGAACCCATTCTTGCGTTGTTCCAAGGTAAATCCACAGGAACATGCAGTTCATACTGCTTCTTGTGTCCTGAGAGATAGAGTCCTTTGTGTCTGACTCGAGAGTTTCATGTCTTCTGGCAGCACCTGTGAAATGTGGTACTTTTCTTTTTTTTTTTTTTAATTTTTTTTTATGTGGTACTTTTCTTACGTGGAAATATGGAATTTATCTTAATTCTCAATTATCATCATTGGATCCATTGTTCCAGTTGAGGAAACCAATTCACTGAATGTGAACTTGTCCAAGGTCACACAGAAAGAAGAGTTATATTTTGATCTCAAACATTCTGGTTTCTGGGAATTGCACACACAACCATTATGCTATATTCTTACCTGAAATTTTTCAAATATACATGAAATTGGCTGCACAAATTGGAAATAATATTACACAACTATTTGTTGTGTGAAACTGTAAAATTGTTAATTTTTATCAATATAAAAAATAAAATGAAAAATATCTGTCCTTTCAAAGAAAGGTCTACCAATACCATGCCCAAGTTTTGTAAATCCTTCTCTCTCTACCCACCAAGATCTCCCTGCCCCCTGTATCCCTGCCAGGAATCTTAATTAATGAACCAAAAGACAAAAATATGTGATCATTTCAAGGGCAGTCTGATTAATTTTGCTAAATAGAGTGTCTTTCTAGCCAAAGGTTATTTTTTAATGAGCCGTCATACATGCTGTAACTCTTGCTCTGTTGAATCTTAGTGGCAATGACAAGAATATAGAGTGGGCCAGCATGTTTGAATACATTTACTAAATCTGGAAGTCTCTTAGTGTATTTTAACCCATCTTATGTTTCTTTTCCTCTGGCCAAAAGCAGTTTATTCTTGCCTTTCCACTCTGGAGACTTTTCTCTTTGAGACAGAAGCAAGAGTTTACCTTCTCTGTGTCAGTATTCAATAACCTGTCCCCATCATCAGGTTTCACCATTCTTTGATCTTTCTCAGACTCTAACTACAAACAAACAATTCCCTATTGGCCACTTTTAGAATTTTGTTTTAATCAACTCATTCATTTTAATTTTTATTCTACTGTAAAACTTGTTATTTACACTGAACTTTGTTATGTCTTTGATTTCATTACTTTGTACATTTTTTTTTTAAAAACATTCTAAGATCTTTGGAATAACACTTGAAAACATATTTTCTGGGTATGAACTTATGTTGTTGCTTCCTCAAAGAACACTCTTTCCCCAGCCTTTGTCTAATTGCTACTCATTCTTCAAACCCTCATATAAACTTCATTTACCAAGGATATTTTCCCTTTAAATCCAGGTAAGTTAGTTCATGTGCATACCATGTTATTATTAACCTTCCCCCACATAGTGTTTGTGACACTATTATTTTACTGTCTGTGTTCTCTGTATTCTGGCTTAGATCATAAACTCTATGAGGAGAGGTACTGTGTCAATAGTACTAAACACAGTGTTTGTCGTATGGCAATCACTTAATTCATTCCTTAATGAATGAAGGGAGCATGGTGTTTATTCACATTCCCCAATGCCTCTTTGATATAATTTGTAGTGTATAAATAACCACATAGTCAGTGTTGTTGTTATAAGAGCTTTCTAATGTAAATCCATCTTCTCCTCAGAACTTTGTAATAAAAAACGTATTTTTCTTTTATATGAATTCATAAGACAAACTTTCCAAAATACGAGGGAACATATATGACTTTATCAAACCTTTTGTTCTCTATCACAATTTCTAAAAAGGAAATGGTCATTTTTGTTTAATGTTCTTAACAGTTCGACTTTCACCATCACTTTTTCCCTGTTGGTCGGATAAGTATCAGAAGAGCAGTGAAGTTCCTTGATAATTTCCCCAGTTTTGGAAATAATACTATTAGCAAAGAAATTGAAGTTTTATTATATGAATGACCTTGTTTTCAGATACTTGAAATTCCTTTTCACCTCTCTCCAGTCACTTCTCTGTGTTAATATTTATTAATAGGCATATGTATTAACATAGTCATGTAATAAATATAACACATGTATGCTTACATGCCTTATACACACATATACATATGTTTATGAATTTATTTCATTACCCTTATTACTGATACCACTTATTAAAAGTCAGTATGAATTAACTGTGCAATCAGAAGATGGAGAAAGGGCATGAAAGTGTCATCTACCAAAGCATTTCCATACCTAGAATATAATGCAGTACTTTTTTAATTAATGTAACAAATATTTATTGAATAACTACTATACACTAACACTGTATTTGGTGTTGGTGATTCAACAAAGGACAATAAATATTCAGCTTTCATGGATCTTACATTTTAGTAGAGAAAGTAGAAAAACAAATACAAAATATTATTTCAATAAATTATGAAATTTTTGAAAATCAGAAATATAAGAAAGATAGAGCCAAATTGGATAAGACAGTGGTACCTATTTTAGAAATATTAAGGATGACATCCCTGGGTGGCTCAGCGGTTTAGCGCCTGCCTTTGGCCCAGGGCGCAATCCTGGAGTCCCGGGATCGAGTCCGTGTCGGGCTCCCAGCATGGAGCCTGCTTCTCCCTCCTCCTGTGTCTCTGCCTCTCTCTCTCTCTCTCTCTCTCTATGTCTACCATAAATAAATAAATAAAATCTTTAAAAAAATAGAAATATTAAGGAAAGTTTCTCTAAGAAGTTAAATTTAAGTAGATTCCTAAATGCTATGGAGGAACCAATCATGTAAATACTCTTGCATCCACAATAGTATCTTTTATATCAATCTACTTTATTCTCTGCAGCCATAGCCTTCTTGTAATAACACACTTTTACTGATGAATGAATAAAGAAGACGTGGTATGTACACACAAACACACACACACAATGGAATATTACTCAGCAATTAAAATATTACTTGGTGATCAAAAAGAATGAAACCTTGCAATTTGCAACAATGCGTATGTAACTAGAATGTATTATACTAAGTGAAACAAGTACTAAGTATGTACTAAGAATGTATTATACTAAGTGAAACAAGTCAGACTTCATATGAAGTCATATGATGAATATCATATGATTTCACTTATATGTGGAATTTAAGAAACAAAACAGATGAAGACAGGGGAAAGGCAGGAAAAATAAAGATAAAAACAGAGAGGGAGGCAAACCATAAGAGACTTTTAAATATAGAGAACAAAGGTTTTCTGGAGGGGGGGTGGTTGGGGGGATGAGACAAATGAGTATTAAGCAAAGCACTTGTTGGGATGAGCACTGGCGATTATATACTGATGAACCACTAAATTCTATTCCTGAAACTAATACTACATTATATGTTAACCAACTTGAATTTAAATTTTAAAAATGACACATTGACCTGATTACAGTACTTCCTTGCTTTAGCCTTGTCAATATCTTTTTGGCAAAAAGCCCAAACTCTTTAATATGATATATATGATTCTCCTTGTGTGTCTTTCCCAACTCACTATATTCTGTTTCTCATATTTTCTCTGCCTAAAATACTTACTATCTTATCTTTCTACTTACCCATTTTAGTGTTCATGAGCACTCAAATTATTTCTAGAGTTTGACAGTTATTAAATGAAAATATGATTAAACTTTCTGTTGTAAAATAAATAAAAGGCTATAATAATCACTATGTGAATATTTCCTCACATCTTCCAGGACTCTTTAAAATTTCTTCTTTCCCCTAGTTTTATTTATCTCCAAACTTTCATTTAAATTCCAGTTAGTCAACATACAGTGTAATATTAGTTCCAGATGTAGAATTTAGTGATTCATCACTTACATTCAACACCAGTGCTCACCACAAGTGCCCCCCTTAATACCTATCACCTATTTAACTCATCCCCCCAACCTACCCTCCAATAACCATCAGTTTGTTCTCTATAGTTGAGTCTTTATAATTTCTACACAGTTGTTTCTGCATGTTTTAGTATTTAGATTTTAATGGAACACTATCAATGTGTGAAGACATGGAGTCAAAGAGACAAGATAGCATTCTGGCAATAGAAGAATGATTGATCAGTGTTCAACTTGATAAAGACCTTGACTGAGACGCCTGGGTGGCTCAGCGGTTTAGCGCTTGCCTTCGGCCCAGTGTGTGATCCTGGAGTCCCGGGATCGAGTCCCACATCAGGCTCCCTGCAGGGAGCCTGCTTCTCGGCCTGTGTCTCTCTCTCTGTGTCTCTTATGAATAAATAAATAAATAAAATATTAAAAAAAAAAACTTTGATTTTGATCCAGGTTATTATGAGGGAACAATGGAGGATCTTTCTACTTTAGTTCAAAATGCGTATCATAATATTGACACCTGGTTCACCATGAGCTTTTTTCCAGATTCCATTTTAAGTGAGATACCAACTTTTACATTTATTTAAATAAAATAAAGAAATCAACAAAAATGATCATGTGTAACAAAAAGAATTGTGCATTTTCTCTCATGCCTGCAACTTGAAACAATAATGAAAGATATTTAAAGCTACAAATTTCCTTCCAAGACAAAATTTTTTATTTATTCAATTTTTATTCTTGTCCCAGCCATTTCTGTTTCTTCCCTAGACCAGAAATTTTCTGTTATTAAAATAGGTTCCTGACCATCAGTTTCCTAACAGGTCTTTTGATAAAAGCATTTTCTATATTCCTTCAGAGCAGCCATAAATTCTCCTGAACAAAATAGCCACAGTGTCCATGATACTGTGTTAATGACAGAATTTTTATTGCTATCCAAGTGGCTCCATTCACCTCCTGCCAGATAGCACTCTTCAATTTCCCTTTGGCAATATTTAGTCAATTAAAGGCAAATTGGCTTATGTGGGAAAAGAACTGTAAAAATTTAAAAGGAAATTATTGTGCACCATTCATCTCTGTATATCTAGCTTCTAGCAGTGTCTGTCATAAACTGAGCACTCAGTAAGTCTTGAAACAAAATAAATTTTAGAAATTGGAAAAGAGCATTGAAAAAACAGAATTCTCTCTTATTTCAGTTTCTCTGCTCAGCAAGTTTGGGATAAGAAAGATCCAGTTGAATAATTTAGTGACACATGCCCTTTTTAATGTTATGAAAGCTTTATAATAATAAAGAAGTTTAGAAATATCTCATCATGGATCATGTAAAAATAACCAGATTTAGGCAATTCTAGGTATGTGTCTCAGAAGCAAATTGTTCTTTGATTTGAAAACATGATAAATATCAGGAAAAATCCAAATGTTTAGGAAACAACTCAAACCATAAGTTTTATACACTCACTTCTGTATTCTATAATGATTCTTATAAAAAGAAAATCATATTTTGGCATGATTTGATACAAATAACAATAATAGACAAAATATTGCATGAGTGTTTAATAATATAACTTTCTGGGTAATAAAAGGGGGTGACAGCTTTAAAGCTCTCAATAGCTTGTCAGTAGTACAGTCAGTTGGAAATAAAAATCTCAGTTAAAATTGACAATTTCGGGGCAGCCCAGGTGGCTCAGCTGTTTAGTGCCACCTTCAGCCCAGGGCCTGATCCTGGAGGCCCATGTCAGGCTCCCTGCATGGAGCCTGCTCTCCCTCTGCCTGTGTCTCTGCCTTTCTCTCTGTGTGTGTGTGTCTCTCATGAATAAATAAATAGAATCTTTAAGCAGAACAAAATAAAATAGACAGTTTCCATATAAAACAAAATTTCACCATATATTTATGTTTAAAGAAAGGAACAGCAAAAACTTTTTTATTTTTTAATTTTTTAAAGATTTATTTATTTATTCATGAGAGACACAGAGAGAGAGTGAGCTGTGGAGATATAAGCAGAGGGAGAAGCTCAGGAATTGTAGAAGGATAACCATCTTCTTTGAAGATGTGAAAACTTTTAAACATTTTTTTCTAAATGTAGAGATAAAAATTAGTTAAGGAGAATGTTAATTTGTCAGGTGAACAGGGTGACTTCCTGCTATTAAAAAGGCATTAAGGCTAAAGGTGCTGTACATGAGCTAATTTTGTACAAGCCATGAAAGATACTAGACTCCTTCATTTTACTCCATGTCATCAAAACAGGGATTTAATTGGTTAACAATGTACTTCAATTGAGCCAATAAAAAGTATCATTGATTATAATCTCAATAGAACTATAATGGCAACCATTTTTTACTGTATTGGCAGGCAAAATTGCATTTTCTCTTCGTCTCAGGTCACTTACCACCCAAATGAGCAATTGTTAATGGAACCAGATCATTAGCTTCTGCTGTACTGATTTCCGTGTCACTGCCAGAGTGCACATTTCAATGGACAAAGAATATTATTCCAGGATGGTTTCTTCTTGTACGCGAGGAAGAAATTTGGTAAGTTTTGATAAATGGCTCCATTTATAGCATGAAGAATTACCTAACTGAAAATGCTGACCACTGAGTTGGGAAGATGAATGACTGAGAGTAAGAATGCTGATTCCTCCCTACCAAAGAAATAGAAAAAATCTAAATTATTCAAAATAAGGCAAATAATAATAGTAACAATAATTATATAATAATAATCCACATTATTATTATAGGTGATTGAGAACCTACTCTGTTCTAAGCAGCACATTAAATGATTTTACATATATTAACTTTATTAACTTTTAAACATTCATAGGTAAATACATAATTTCAAGTTTAAGGATGAAAGAAACTAAGCCCTAGAGATAATAACACACTCAACCAGAGATTACAAATGAATAGCACAAAGCTCAAACTTTTGACTGGTCAAGAGGCCACACTACTGTTGACTAAGAATGCCCCATAATATTTTTGCTCTGTTATTGTATGTGTATGTAATTCTTTGTTTGATGTTATTGATTATACAAGCAATTCTGTTTGTTGCCAGTGTCTTTTTGCTGGATTGCAAAACATTTAAAAATTAATTAGGTTATGGTAGGGAGTTAATATTTTTTCAGGAAATGGCTGAATAAATGAATGAATGATTGGCCTATAGTTTTCAGCAAGAACATAAACATTGTCTGACATTGCTAGGATCTTAAAGAAATCATACAGAGCCAAAGGAAATATTACATGCTCTAATTTTTTTCTCCCTCATTACCTCCTAAAGATCCATATATCATGTGTTAATTTAAAGGTTGAAGGTTGGGGCACTTTGAGCATCCACCTTTGGCTCAGAGCATGATCCTGGGATCTTGGGGTGGAGTTCCACACCAGGTTCCCCGCAGGGAGCCTGCTTCTCCCTCTACCTACATCTCTTCCTCTCTTTCTGTGTCTCTCATGAATAAATAAATAAAATATTTTTAAAAATAAAATAAAGATTGAAGGTTTGTGGCCACCAAGTGTTGAGCAACTCTATCAGCACAATTTTTCCAATAGCATTTGTTCACTTCAGTTCATCTCTGTGTCACATTTTGGAATTTCTCACAATATTTCAAGTATTTGTTATGGTGATCTGTGATCAGTGATCTTTGATGTTACTATCATACTGTTGTTTTCATGCCTGTTAACACATCTATTCTGTAGCCTATGGATCAAGAAGAAATTTTGACTTTCAAAAGAAATGCATTTTGAAAGGCTATGGCTGTCAAAGATAGTGATTCATCTGATGGATCTAGGCAAAGTAAATTGAAAACTTCTGGAAAGGACTTACCATTCTAGAGGCCTTAAAGAACATGTGTGATTCATGGGAAGATATCAAAACTCAATATTAACAGGAGTTTGGAAGAAGTTGATCCCAACCCTCATGGATGACTTTGAGGAGTTCAGGACTCCAGTGGAGGAAGGAACTGCAGATGTGGAGGAAATAGCAAGAGAACTAGAATTAGAAGTAGAGCCTGAAGCTGTGACTGAATTGCAGCATTTTTATGATAAAACTTTAACAGATGAGGAATTGCTTCTTATGGATGGGCAGAAAAAATGGTTTCTTGAGATGGAATCCATTCCTGCTGAAAATGCTATGAAGATTTTTGAACTAACAACCAAGGACTTAGAATATTATATAAATTTAGTTGGTAAAATGTCTGCCAGGTTTGAGTGGATTGACAGCAATTCTGACAAAAAATTTTACTGTGGACAAAATGATGTCAAATAATGTTCTGTACTATAGAGAAATAATTCATGAAAGTCAGTTGATGCAGCAAACTTCATTGTTATCTTATTTTTAAAAATTGCCACAGGCACTCCAACCTTCAACAACCACCACCCTGATCTGTCAGCAGCCATTGAGGCAAAATCCTCTACCAACAAAAAGATTATGACTTGCTGGAAGCACAGATGATGGTTAACATTTTTTAGCAATAAAATATTTTAAATTAAGGTATATAGAGTGTATTTTTTAGACATAACACTATTGCACACTAAGCCTACAGAATAGTACAAGCGTAGTTTTTATATACCAAAAATTTTATTTGACTCTTTTTATTATGATACTTTATTGTGCTGGTGTGGAATGCAACCTGCAATATTTCCAAGGTATGCCTGTATCTTTTTTGTAGTTTAGATTTTTGCTTTTAGTGAACTACAATTAATTTTATAAAAATACACACTTTCACTTAGTGATTGAAAGAGCAAAAGAAAAATTTGACAAAGAGAAGGAAAACACAAATCATACAATTCATAGTGAGTACACACACATACAAACTCTACACATGCTGCTATTTTGTTATTAGCTTTTGAGACTCAAAGTGTAAGAAGTAACTGACTGCAGTAGACACACACCACAAACAAAATTATATATTATACACTTAATAAAAATTAAAGCCATGCTCTTAATCTGACAAAATATTCCACGTAGTGTTCCCTCAAGCAAATCCCTGTGTTTATTTTAATTAATTAATTTAGCAGATTTCTTTTTTCTTTACTGGATCTTCCCCACCTACTTCACCATCTTGTATACTACCTTATATTTTAAAGAAGGTTTTCCTTCCAAATCCCTGTCCTTTCCTTTGTCAACCCTGGCTGCTTGCAATGACTACATTCACAGCCAAATAGACATCAAACTGCAATGCAGGAACAGACACCCATGTCCTATGGGCCATGGCTGGGTGGCTGGGTATTAGCAGATCAAACTTGCCTTCTCAGGCAAATGAATGTGGGCTAGGAGATACAGTTACTGGAGAAAAGTTATACTGAATACAACCAAGGGCATAGGGAAAAAATCCTGAGCTAGTTACAGAAGGAAAAATCATGCACAAACAGTGTGTTTAATGAAGAAGTAATTTTTTCAGAGGAACTAATAGAGTTCATAGGACATCTGTTAGGAGGCAACCTTTACCTACCCCTCCCACTGCCCCAGTAGTGAATCAGATGCCCCTGAGATACATAAGCCTGTGTTCCTATCATTCAAATGTATGTTGGATCTGGTAGTTGTACCGTAGTGTCTGTTTGTGCATTGTTTCATTGAATGCTTATTGAATATTTTAACATGGATTCAACCAACTATGTAAAATGTGATCTCTGCCTCAAGGGAACTTGCAGGGTAACTGAAGAAGTAAGACATTTTCCTACCAAAATAAAATATTCTTTTAATACGATGTGTCGTGGGGTTTAGAATTTCTGGCAATAGAAATAGACCTTAGAGGTTTTCTTTCTAGTGGTTTTTCTCTGTGTTCAAGGACTGGGATTCCACTGGAGTATGAATTTATACTCCTCTCAAGGGAAAGACCAAGCTCATGTAAATATTCATATCCTCACGTTTTACAGAATAGCTAGGTTGATATTAGTATCCCAAGAGCATTTGCTAGTAATTAGCAGAGCTGAGATCAGGAATAATTGTCAATATGCAGTATAAAGTAATACGTGCTACCTGGTTTCAAAAGGGAGAGGCATTTGATCAATACACATATAGCACTAAAACATGTCCTAATCATTTTGGAAGCTAAGTTCTAAATTTCTCAGTTATCCATAAGTGCATAAACAATATTAAGGATTTGAAAATATTTAATTTTAGAATATTTAGTAGGAACTGAATTTGCTCTTTAATTTTCCTGTCATGAGGGGTCAAAAAAATGTTATTCTGGGCACAGTCTCTTTTCAGGATTAGCCTAAGTTATATGAAATTAAGAAGGCACAGATTATATACAAAGCCATATGATTGACTTCAAAGGCAAAAACAAATGACTTTGGAGTTATCTACTTTTTTTGTAGCTTATTTCCACTAGCAAAGATTATTAAGAATTAGAATTCTTTCATTTTCAATGGATTTTTAAAACTAATTTTCTCAAGAAGTTGAATAGATTTAAAGTAGAGGTGGAGGGTAGAATGACCAAAGAGAACAGTATTTTATACCCTCAAATATTTTTTATATGGGCTTTATGCACTCATTTCCTTAAAAATGTTAATAAAACAAAAGTGATTTGACACATGTTTCTTGGGCCAGATTTACTGTTCAAATTCAGCATTTACCACTCAAGCATAGGAAAACAAATTCCCTAACTTCTCTACTTTTAATAAACTCCTGTGAAATATAGGAATTAGAGTGGCATCGGTCTTTTTAGAAGATTAAAATTGTATGTTTAAAGTACTTAAACACACAACTCCAAATGCTTAGCAAACACTGATAAGATGGTAGAGATTAATATGAAGCATCACATACCTACAAGGCATCATATTAGGTATTGTGAATAAAGAGATAAACTAAAATGTCTCAAGATTATGGAAGAAAATACAAATATTAATTGCTTTTCAAAATATTTAGAAAAGCTGAACTTTCATAAATTTACTTCGGAGTGGTGGAGGGGATGGAGAGAAATTTATTTTAAACTAACATATAAACAATGTTATAATGATAAACTGTGTGTATGTGTTTTCTAATTTGTTTGAAAAGACCAAAAGGAAAAATACAATGTTATTAGACTAGGTATTATGAGAGCACAGTAAGTGGGTAGTTTGGCTTGTTCTGAAAATTTAGGGTTGAAAGCTCTGGAAAGTGCCTATTGATTGAAATTTTTCACAAATGCTCCAATTCTTCTTAGAACCTGGATATAGGTCAATTGAAGACTGAGGGAGGATTCTCAGGGTCCTCAGGTACAGATATTGAAAAATATACAAGCTGGTTTGTCCTACTCAGCTTGGGCTACAATAAGAAAATACTATAGACTGGGTGGCTTAAACAACAAATATTTATTTCTCATAGTTCTGGAGACTGAGAAGTCTAAGGTCAAGATGCTCATAGATTTGGTTCCTGGTGAGGCTGTCTGCCTGGCTTGTGGATGGCCACCTTCTTGCTCTATCTTCACAGAGCTGAGAGGAAGATTTGGTGTTGCCTGCTTTTCTTATAAGGGCACTAATTTCATCATGCGACTTTGTCCTTCATGGCCTCGTCTAAACCTAATTAATTCCCAAAGGCCCACCTTTTTTACATAATTACATTTGGGATCAGGGCTTCAAATTATGAATTTTGGAGGCACATAAGTGTTTGGTCCATTATTATGGACCTTAAATATCACTGCATTTTTTTCTTTCCTAGGTTTAATACTTTTTTTTCCCCCCTCTTACTTGCTTTGGTCTTTTTCAGCTGTCAGGCATGCCTGTATAGAATATCTCAGAAAATGAAAATTATACACATCTGAATTGCTTTTCGTAGCTGTCAAAACTTGAGTTTAACTTACTGAGCTATTTAAGAGCAATAAATGCATTTTATTCCATTGTTTGTTTAATGTTGTACAGGATATTTGGGAAATAGATGCAATTAATAAATCACTTTGGAATTAAAATCAGTTGTTCTATTTAACAAATATTTATTGAGTGTCTTCATGATAGGACTATGAATGTGCTAAAGGTAAAAACTGGAAAATAATACAATTTCTGCGTTCAAAGAATTTTTTTTTATTGGAGTTCAATTTGACAACATATAGCAAAACACCCAGTGCTCATAGTAAGTCAATGAACCCCTCAGTGCCCGTCACCCAGTCACCCCAACCCCCTGCACCCACCTTCCTTCCACCACCCCTTGTTTGTTTCCAGAGTTAGGTGTATCCGATGTTCTGTTACCCTCACTGATATTTCCCACTCATTTTCTCTCCTTTCCCCTTTATTCCCTTTCACTATTTTTTATATTTCCCAAATGCATGAGACCATATAATGTTTGTCCTTCTCCGACTGACTTACTTCACTCAGCATAATACCCTCCAGTTCTATTCATGTTGAAGCAAATGGTGGGTATTTGTCATTTCTAATGGCTGAGGAATATTCCATTGTATACATAGACCACATCTTCTTTATCCATTCATCTTTCGATGGACACCGAGGCTCCTTCCACAGTTTGGCTATTGTGGACATTGCTGCTAGAAACATCGGGGTGCACGTGTCCCGGAGTTTCACTGCATCTGTATCTTTGGGGTAAATCCCCAGCAGTGCAATTGCTGGGTCGTAGGGCGCTTCTATTTTTAACTCTTTGAGGAACCTCCACACAGTTTTCCAGAGTGGCTGCACCAGTTCACATTCCCACCAACAGTGTAAGAGGGTTCCCTTTTCTCCGCATCCTCTCCAACATTTGTGGTTTCCTGCCTTGTTAATGTTCCCCATTCTCACTGGTGTGAGGTGGTATCTCATTGTGGTTTTGATTTGTATTTCCCTGATGGCAAGTGATGCAAAGCATTTTCTCATGTGCTTGTTGGCCATGTCTATGTCTTCCTCTGTGAGATCTCTGGTCATATCTTCTGCCCATTTCATGATTGGATTGTTTGTTTCTTTGCTGTTGAGTTGAATAGGTTCTTTATAGATCTTGGAAACTAGCCCTTTATCTGATACGTCATTTGCAAATATCTTCTCCCATTCTGTAGGTTGTCTTTTAGTTTTGTCGACTGTATCCTTTGCTGCGCAGAAGCTTTTTATCTTGATGAAGTCCCAATAGTTCATTTTTGCTTTTGTTTCCCTTGCCTTCATAAATGTATCTTGCAAGAAGTGGCTCTGACCAGTTCAAAAAGGATGTTGCCTGTGTTCTCCTCTAGGATTTTGATGGAATCTTGTCTCACATTGAGATCTTTCATCCATTTTGAGTTTATCTTTGTGTCTGGTGAAAGAGAGTGGTCTAGTTTCATTCTTCTGCATGTGGATGTCCAATTCTCCCAGCATTTATTGAGGAGACTGTCCTTTTTCCAGTGGATAGTCTTTCCCGATGTGTTGAATATTAGTTGACCATAGAGTTGAGGGCCCATTTCTGGATTTTCTATTCTATTCCATTGATCTACGTGTCTGTTTTTGTGCCAGTACCACACTGTCTTGATGATCACAGCTTTGTAGTACAACCTGAAGTCTGGCATTGTGATGCCCCCAGCTATGGTGTTGTTTTCTTTTTTTTTTTTTATATTCCCCTGGCTATTCAGGGTCTTTCTGATTCCACACAAATTTTAAGATAATTTGTTCCAATTTTCTGAAGAAAGTCCATGGTATTTTGGTTTTTTTTTAAATAAAATAATTTTTATTGGTGTTCAATTTACCAACATACAGAATAACACCCAGTGCTCATCCCGTCAAATGTCCCCCTGAGTGCCTGTCACCCACTAACCCCCACCCCCGCCCTCCTCCCCTTCCACCACCCCCAGTTCGTTTACCAGAGTTAGGAGTCTTTATGTTCTGTCTCCCTTTCTGATATTTCCTACCCATTTCTTCTCCCTTCCCCTATATTCCCTTTCACTATTATTTATATTCCCCAAATGAATGAGAACATATAATGTTTGTCCTTCTCCGACTGACTTACTTCACTCAGCATAATACCCTCCAGTTCCATCCACGTTGAAGCAAATGGTGGGTATTTGTCGTTTCTAATGGCTGAGTAATATTCCATTGTATACATAAACCACATCTTCTTTATCCATTCATCTAATGATGGACGCCGAGGCTCCTTCCACAGTTTGGCTATTGTGGACATTGCTGCTTTAAACATCGGGGTGCAGGTGTCCCGGCGTTTCATTGCATCTGAATCTTTGGGATAAATCCCCAACAGTGCAATTGCTGGGTTGTAGGGCAGGTCTATTTTTAACTCTTTGAGGAACCTCCACACAGTTTTCCAGAGTGGCTGCACCAATTCACATTCCCACCCACAGTGTAAGAGGGTTCTCCTTTCTCCGCATCCTCTGCAACATTTGTGGTTTCCTGCCTTGTTAATGTTCCCCATTCTCACTGGTGTGAGGTGGTATCTCATTGTGGTTTTGATTTGTATTTCCCTGATGGCAAGTGATGCGGAACATTTTCTCATGTGCTTGTTGGCCATGTCTATGTCTTCCTCTGTGAGATTTCTCTTCATGTCTTTTGCCCATTTCATGATTGGATTGTTTGTTTCTTTGCTGTTGAGTTTAATAAGTTCTTTATAGATCTTAGAAACTAGCCCTTTATCTGATAGGTCATTTGCACATGTCTTCTCCCATTCTGTAGGTTGTCTTTTAGTTTTGTTGACTGTATCCTTTGCTGTGCAAAAGCTTCTTATCTTGATGAAGTCCCAATAGTTCATTTTTGCTTTTGTTTCTTTTGCCTTCATGGATGTATCTTGCAAGAAGTTACTGTGGCCGAGTTCAAAAAGGGTGTTGCCTGCGTTCTTCTCTAGGATTTTGATGGAATCTTGTCTCACATTTAGATCTTTCATCATTTTGAGTTTATCTTTGTGTCTGGTGAAAGAGAGTGGTCTAGTTTCATTCTTCTGCATGTGGATGTCCAATTTTCCCAGCACCATTTATTGAAGAGACTGTCTTTCTTCCAATGGATAGTCTTTCCTCCTTTATTGAATATTAGTTGGCCATAAAGTTCAGGGTCCACTTCTGGGTTCTCTATTCTGTTCCATTGATCTATGTGTCTGTTTTTGTGCCAGTACCACACTGTCTTGATGACCACAGCTTTGTAGTACAACCTGAAATCTGGCATTGTGATGCCCCCAGCTATGGTTTTCTTTTTTAAAATTCCCCTGGCTATTCGGGGTCTTTTCTGATTCCACACAAATCTTAAAATAATTTGTTCTAACTCTCTGAAGAAAGTCCATGGTATTTTGATAGAGATTGCATTAAACGTGTAAATTGCCCTGGGTAACATTGACATTTTCACAATATTAATTCTTCCAATCCATGAGCATGGAATATTTTTCCATCTCTTTGTGTCTTCCTCTATTTCTTTCAGAAGTGTTCTATAGTTTTTAGGGGATAGATCCTTTATCTCTTTAGTTAGGTTTATTCCTAGGTATCTTGTGCTTTTGGGGGAATTGTAAATGGGATTGACTCCTTAATTTCTCTTTCTTCAGTCTCATTGTTAGTGTATAGAAATGCCACTGACTTCTGGGCATTGATCTTGTATCCTGCCACAGTGCGGAATTACTGTATGAGTTCTAGCAATCTTGGGGTGGAGTCTTTTGGGTTTTCTGCGTACAGTATCATGTCATCTGCAAAGAGGGAGAGTTTGACTTCTTCTTTGTCAATTTGAATGCCTTTTATTTCTTTTTGTTGCCTGGTTGCTGAGGCTAGGACTTCTAGTACTATCGAAGAGTAGTGGTGAGAGTGAACATCCCTGTCACGTTCCTGATCTTAGGAAAAAGGCTCCCAGTGTTTCCCCATTGAGAATGATATTTGCTGTGGGCTTTTCGTAGATGGCTTTAAAGATGCTGAGGAATGTTCCCTCTATCCCTACACTCTGAAGAGTTTTGATCAGGAATGGATGCTGTACTTTGTCAAATGCTTTCTCTGCATCTATTGAGAGGATCATATGGTTATTGTTTTTTCTCTTGTTGATATGATCTATCATGTTGATTGCATTAAGAGTGTTGAACCAGACTTGCATCCCAGGGATAAATCCCACTTGGTCAAGGTGAATAGTCTTCTTAATGTACTGTTTGATCCTATTTGCTAGTATCTTGTTGAGAATTTTTGCATCCATGTTCTTCAAGGATATTGGTCGATAATTCTCCTTTTTGGTAGGGTCTTTGTCTGGTTTTGAAATAAAGCGATGCTGGCCTCATAGAACCAGTTTGGAAGTATTCCATCACTTACTATCTTTCAGAACAGCTTTAGTAGAATAGGTATTGTTTTTTCTTTAAACATTTGATAGAATTCCCCTGGGAAGCCATCTGGCTCTGGACTTTTGTGTCTGGGGAGGTTTTTGATGACTGCTTCAATTTCCTCCCTCGTTATTGGCCTGTTCAGGTTTTCTATTTTTTCCTGTTCCAGTTTTGGTGTTTTGTGGTTTTGCAGAAATGCGTCCATTTCTTCTAGATTGCCTAACTTATTGGCGTATAGCTGTTCATAATATGTTTTTAAAATCGTTTGGACTTCCTTGGTATTGGTGGTAAAATTTTCTTTTTCATTTGTGATTTAATTAATTAGAGTCTTTTCTCTTTTGTTTTTAGTAAGGCTGTCTAATGGTTTATCTATATTATTAATTCTTTCATAAACCAACTCCTGGTTTTGTTGATCTGTTCCACAGTTCTTCTGGTCTCTATTTCATTGAGTTCTGCTCGAATCTTTATTAACTCTCTTCTTCTGCTGGGTGTAGGTTTTATTTGCTGCTCTCTCTCCAGTTCGTTTAGGTTTGAGGTTAGCTTATGTATTTGAGTTTTTTCCAGTTTTTTGAGGGATGCTTGTATTGCAATGTATTTCCCTCTCTGGACTGATTTTGCTGCATCCCAAAGATTTTTAATGGTTGTATCTTTGTTCTCGTTAGTTTCCACAAATCTTTTCAATTCTTCTCTAATTTCCTGGTTGACCCTTTCATCTTTTAGCAGGATGGTCATTAACCTCCACGTGTTTGGATTTCTTCCGAATTTCTTCTTCTGATTGTGTTCTAGTTTCAAAGCATTATGGTCTGAAAATATGCAGGGGACAATCCCAATCTTTTGGTATCAGTTAAGACCTGATTTGTGACCCAGTATGTTGTCTATTCTGGAGAAAGTTCCATGTGCACTTGAGAAGAATGTGTATTCAGTTGCATTTGGATGGGAAGTTCAGTAAATACCTGTGAAACCATCTGGTCCAGTGTATCATTTAAAGCTCTCGTTTCTTTGGAGATGTTGTGCTTAGAATATCTGCCATTTGCAGAAAGTGCTGTGTTGAAGTCTCCCAGTATAAGTGTATTATTATCTAAGTACATCTTTACTTCGGTTATTAATTGATTGATATACTTGGCAGCTCCCACATTAGGGGCATAAATATTCATGATTTTTAGGTCCTCTTATTGGATAGATCCTTTAAGTATGATATAGGGTCCCTCTTCATCTCTTACTACAGTCCTTGGGATAAACCTTAATTTATCTGATACGAGGTTTGCTACCCCTGCTTTTGTTTGAGGACCATTTGAGTGGTAAATGGTTCTCCAACCTTTCATTTTCATGCTGTAGGTGTCCTTAGGTCTAAAATGAGCCTTTTGTAGACAACAAATAGATGGGTCTTGCTTTTTTATCCAGTCTGAAACCCTGCATCTTTGATAGGATCATTAAGCCCATTCACATTCAGAGTTACTATTGAAAGATAAGAATTTAGTGTCATCATAATACCTATTCAGTCCCTGTTTTTGTGGATTGTTTCTTTGGACTTCCTCTTTCTTTTACAGAGTCCCCCTTACTATTTCTTGCAGAGCTGCTTTGGTGGTCACATATTCTTTCAGTTTCTGCCTATCTTGGAAGCTCTTTATCTCTCCTTCTATTTTGAATGACAGCCTTGCTGGAGAAAGTATTTTTGGCTGCATGTTCTTCTCATTTAGGACCCTGAATATATCCTGCCAGCCCTTTCTGGTCTACCATGTCTCTATGGAGAGGTCTGCTGTTAATCTAATATTTTTCCCCATATAATTTAGGGATCTCTTGTCTCTTGCTGCTTTAAGGGTTTTTTTCTTTATCTTTTGAGTTTGCAAGTTTCACAATAAATGTTGGGGTGTTGAATGGCTTTTATTGATTTTAGGGGGGAATCTCTCTATCTCCTGGATCTGAATGCCTGTTTCCCTCTCCAAGTTAGGAAAGTCCTCAGCTATGATTTGTTCAAATACGCTTTCTGGTCCTCTGTCTCTTTCGCTGCCCTCTGGAACCCCAATTAAACATAGATTTTTTTCCTTCTGAGGCTGTAATTTCTTTTCCTTAACTTTTCCTCATGGTCTTTTAATTGTTTTTCTCTTTTTCCCTCAGCGTCCTTCCTTGCCATCAACTTGTCTTCTATGTCACTCACTCTTTCTTTTACCTCATTAACCCTCATCATTAGGACCTCCTGTTTGGATTGCATCTCATTTAATTGATTTTTAGTTTCAGCCTGATTAGATCTAAATTCTACAGTCATGAAGTCTCTTGAATCCTTTATGTTTTCCAGAGGTACCAGTAGCTTTAGAATTGTGCTTCTGAATTGGCTTTCTAACATCAAATTTTAATCCAGATTCTGAAACTTGTGGGAGAGAGTACTGTTTCTGATTCTTTCTTTTGTGGTGAGTTCTTTCTAATCATTTTGCTTAGTGCAGAGTGGCTAAAAACAAGTTGTAGTGGCAAAAGGAAGAAAAAAAAAGAGAAAAAAAGAAACAAAAAAAACAAAAAATCAAACAAAAACAAACAAAAAAACAAAAACAAGGAGCGGTATCCTCTGGTTCTATATATTGTAAATCCCTCTACTTCCCCTGCTGCTTTCCAGTGCTGCTGGGTCAAGAACTTGCTCTTCCCCTGTCCTTCCAGCTGGTCTTCTGGGGGAGGGGCCCGCTGTGCTGATTCTCAGGCGTGTGCACCTGGGGGAGCTGTTCTGCCCCCTGCCAGGTGCATGGCTCAGTGGAAGCTGTTTATTTTGTGAGGCTCTTGTTCCCTCGTGGCCCCAGTCCATCCCAGCCACAGGGTGACACCAGGAGGAACAACCACACTGGTGGCAGTCAGCTCCCCAGCCCTGGAGTCAGCTCCTCGAGTAACTACCACAGTCTCCCAGTGTGCACTGGCTTAGGTGCTCCCGGGAGTAGGGGCGCTAACCTACACAGCTTGGGGGCACCTGGTGGCAGGACCATCCTCGCTGTCCTGTGCCCTCCCTGCCTCCGTCTATCCCGGGGGGAGCGCAGGATCGTGGACTGTGTCCCCCGGTGCCCGTGGATCCGGGGCCTGTGCTGCTGGAATTGCTCCCAGGGCCGCACAGGCCTGTCTGTGTGGAGTTGCTGCCTGAGCTTCTCCCGAGGCCCCGCCGGGTGTGCGCTCCAGCCCTTTACCTCGCTCAGCCGGCAGTGTGTGGCTTACTGTCCTCTGGGGCACACTTCCTCTGCTAGTGACCCCAGGAGCCTGGAGGCTCCACTGCCCCTCCTGGGATCTTGCCTGAATTCCCTGCGAACATCTTTCCATCTGGGAAGAATCTGGTGCGATTTTTAAAGTTCCTGCTTCTCCCGGGTTGGCTTTCCTGTCCTGGTGACTGTCCCCGCCCCCCTCAGCCTCGCTCCTGGTGCCCACCCCCCTTGATTCATTCTTTCTTTCTTTCTTTCTCTTTCTTTCTTTCTTTCTTTCTTTCTTTCTTTCTTTCTTTCTTTCTCTTCTTTCTTTCTTTCTTTCTTTTTCTTTCTTTCTTCTTTCTTTCTTTCTTTCTTTCTTTCTCTTTCTTTCTTTCTTTCTTTCTTCCTTTCTTTCTCTTCTTTCTTTCTTTCTTTCTTTCTTTCTTCTTTCTCTTTCTTTCTTCTTTCTTTCTTTCTTTCTTTCTTTCTTTCTTTCTTTCTTTCTTCTTTCTTTCTCTTTCTTTCTTTCTTTCTCTCTCTCTCTCTCTCTTTCTTTCTTTCTTTCTTTCATTCTTTCTTTCTTTTTCTTCTTTCTTTCTTTTTCTTTTTTCTTTCTTTCTTTCTTTCTTTCTTTCTTTCTTTCTTTCTTGTTTTCTTCTTTCTTTCTTTCTTCCTTGTTAGAAGTGCAAACTCTTTTTTCTGTAGCTTTCCAGCTGTTCTCTCTTTGAATCTCAGGCCAAATTTGTAGGTTTTCAGGACGATTTGAAAGTTATGTAGGTGAGTTGGTGGGGACAGGTGAGTTGGGGACCCTACTCTTCCGCCGTCTTCTCAAGGAGTTTATAATTGAATATAGAGACAGACATATAAATTAAAAATGTATGCAAAGCAAGATGGGGTAGCTGGTTTAAAAATGGCAAACCAGGGAGAAAGACAAGGTATAATATGTTAATCAATCTGGATCAGAAAGGATTTCTCAAAGAAAAATCAGATATGGCTTTAAAAATGAATAGAATTGTAGTGGTCTGTAACACCAAGTGTAGGTAATGTACAGGCTCACAGATGTTAGCACAAAGGTGCAAGGGCCTTAAAATGATACTATATGCTGCTTATCCCTTAATATCTTTTAAAATATAATATTTGATAGAAATTTTAAAAGGTATAGCTAAGTTTAAAATACAATTATGATCCTACACTTTACTAATAATTTCAAACTTGTATAAAAATTTGGGTCAGAAATCTCTTATGAGATTTAACTTGATATTTTACATTTGTGGTAATCACCTTAAGGTAATGGATGCTACAATTAAGACAAAAAAGAGAAAAAACATCCTATGCTACAAAAAAGGAACAGACTTAGTAACTTCAGAGTTCTAATGCTTTTTCTTCCCAATTTGAAAAAAAAAGTAATGTAGGCTATTTATAAAAAAAAAAAAGAAGAGAGATACAGCTGAATTTATACCTTATTTTTAAAAAATATACTTATTTAAAAAAATAAGGTATAAATCAATGTTTTAAATGCTAAAATTAATATTTTGTATAATACAAACTTAAGCCAGTATTCAATTACAACTGTATCCAATTAAGCCAGTATTCAATAATATACTTAGAATTTGCAAGTAACTATTTTCTGTTGTGCCCAAGATTGCGAATCCGAGAAACCACCAAGGAGTCGACACCGATGCAAGTACATGAGGGTTTATTAGCAAGCTCGAGCTTGGGTCCAAGTATACCTGACACAGCAGAGCAGGGACTTGGACCCCGAAGTGGGTTACAGCTGGGTTCTTCATAGGCTGGTCTAGGGGATTTCCAGAAGGGATGGAAGAATTCTAAGATGGGACTTTCTACCACTGGCGTGGGCTCTGTTATCTTTCTGATATGGGATTCTCTGCGAGGGCAATTCTGAGCTCTGTTGTCTTTCTGATATGGGATTACCTGCCCAGGACATTGAGGACATTCTGCAGTTTTTCCCGTAAAGTTCAGCTCTTATTCACGGGGGCCTAAGATGGCTGTACTTGTGCTAATGCTAAACTTTAGGTGGGATGGCCTTAATTTTTCTCAGCCTCCACATTTCCCAGATCATGAAATTTTAATTTCCTTTCAATAAAATATCATTTCAGATCATCTAAACCTATTAAATACCTATTAAATTCAATGTAAAGTCCTATATTTCAACAATGGTTATGTTTTGTTTAAATGTCATGATAATAAACTTGGAAGCCTAGTGTAAAAATGAATAGGATTTTTATAGATAAAGTAGAAATGGCTGATGGTACTATATGAAAAAGGATATAAATGAATGGAAATGTTTGGCTAAAAGCCAAATGGAGAAAAGTAAAGCTTGTGCCAGAACATAAACTTGGAAGTATAGCTTACAACCAGATTGAGGAAATACTATTCTGAAAAGCTTTTTCTGTGGGTAATGAGAGCAATTGAAAGTTTTAGGGGATCGAGAGAAACATGATATTAGCCCACTTTTAGCAAGATAAATCAGAAGGTAGGATGACAAATAGATTGAAAAGAGGTAGAATAGTTATAGTTCAATAATCAGAGAAATATAATTGAAATAGGAACTACTATAATGACACAGAGAAGGAGAAGGAGAAGAGCAGATAAAAGTGCTCTTACATGATAGAAATAGTGCTTGGTAACTAAATTATTTTAGAAGGAGAGGTATTAAATACAACCTTTCAATTTTTAGCTTGGATAACATGAAAGATGATTATTGCTACTAATTAAGATAGGAAACAAATAAATAAAAATGATAAAACAGCTAATACTCCTATAGAGATGTCCATGGGCTCAGTGTTCAAGCCCCATAACAAACTTCTGTCAAATATGCTCTTGTTATCCCCATTTCTCAGATGAAAAAGCTAAGGCTCAGGGAGGTTAAGATGTCTGTCCAGCCAGAGTAAAAGAAGTAGTTAAAATCACAGCTGGGACCCAAACTCCTGTGGTCTTACACCCTAGTCCTGGTGGTTAATCATTATGCCATTCTGTTTCCCCCAAAAGAAAGCGGAAGTAGCCTAGGGTGAGAAGCAGTTGAGTTTTTAAGGTGCTAAATTTGCAGTATTGTCTAGGAATTAATGTGGGAATAACTGACAAGCATTTTGTGGAAATTAGAGTCTCTTGTTGAAGAAAATGGTTTAAGCATGGACCAGTCAATAGTGTTATCTCTGAAAACCGAGGTTATAGGTACCTAGAAAATCAACGAAAACTGTAAAGAATTTTTGTTTTTATGTTTGTTTGTTTTTTTTCACTTGACCTAAAAATATAAAGCATATGTGATGAGCTTTTTCTATTGATAGGTAACTATTTTACAGTTTCATAAATCTAAATCCTATTTTCCTTTATTCTCTAGTTTAGCTAAAAATAACAGTAAAAATATGAGATTTAGTCTTGATAGGTAAGAATTTTAATCTGATTAAAGAAAGACTACTTCCTCAGATATGATTGTATATGAATATAAAATTCCCTTTGAACTCTAGCTGGCCTCTCTCCTTGGTAGCAATCTTAAGCTGAACCCTCACTCATCACATTTCCTTCTCCTGGCATATTGCTATCTATTGCTGTGGAAAGATAGGCACTTCAAGAAAAAGCACATCAGTTAAGCATCAATTGCAATTTAATGAGCCAAGGTATCTGAATGATAGTCTACAATGACATTATAAATCTTTTCTTTAGATTGTTGGGGGAATATGATGCATCTCACTGAAAATCTCTAATGTGGATTTAGTTATCAATAATCTTTTCATAAAAGAACCAATTGAACAGATAGATATATTTGGAGAGCAAGTAGCCCAAAATGAAAGTAAAAATGCAATTATGTATGAGCTCAATATTGGGGTAACATAGTCTGTTGTGAAAGAGATAAGACAGAGAGATGGAAAGAGGGAGGGATGGAGAAAGTGAATTAATTTTAACACATGAATCACAAATGCTGTGTTATTTTTCTGTCTTCTTTAGTAAATGCTCACATCATTCCATCTCCAATCAAGTGAGTAGCAGGTGGCATTTTTATGTGGCTGAATGAGAAGACTCAATCAGCCAAGCGGGTAATAGCTTCCTGTAAGCCTAGTCAGTCTTATCCAGAGATAGCAAAAGCTGCTATGCCTACATAACTGAGTTTAAATATGATACACTCACTCATTTTTCTCTCAGTTATACTATATGTTCCAATGTTGGCTTTGCACATGGGAAGAGATGATTCAAATAGGGTGTAGGAAAGATTGTAAATTCAGGGGCACAGAAAAGAGGCACCATAGCTCCTTCATCCCCAGACATCTATTTAAGATGGCACACACTCTTGAAATTCATAGGTAATATCAGGCATTTGTCATGGAAATGAAAACTTAGAAACTAACTTCTTAATAAGGTTTTAATTATTAGTAGAGAATGTTCCCAGAAATAAGGAATTGCTTGTAAGATACAGAGAGGAGAGATAAAGATAAAATCTCTGGATGGCCTGAAGGAGGAGAAAGTAGAGGTGCTGACTCCTGATTATTTTATACTCTATTGATTCATATTCATTTATTCAACACAAATTAATTGAGCACCTACTGTATATCCCGCACTGTACATAGTACTAGAGGTTCAAATTTCTATTCTCAAAGAGCTTACATACTGGTAGAGTCTTTGAGGAAAGGACAGAAAGAAGGTGCAATTAATAACATAAAATAAATGAATAATTAAAATATAAGATATGTTGGATGGTTCAAAGCAATATGGAGAACAACAGTGGAGGGAAAGTAGTGAGGCCTAAAATTTCAAATACAGTGTTTGTAGGAAGTTCCATTGCCAAGAGGACATTTGAACAAAGACCAAGAGTATGTGAGAGAATAAGCCACTTACACATCTAGGGAAAGCATTTTAGGGACAAAGAAAAACATGCAAAGCCTTGAGTCAAGAGTGGGTCTAGCATATCTGAGGGGCAGCAAGAACAATATGGCTAGAGCAGAGTGAATGTAGCAGGTAAAATAGGAAGTATTGAGATTGGAGAATGAGAGGACTGACAGCTCCTGTAGAACTTGGTAGAGTGCTGTAAATGATTTGTTTTTATTTTGAATGACACTGAAATTATGCTTCTAAGTTGCAAATAGACTGTGGGGGGACAAGAATGGGAGCAGGGAGATATGTTAGGAGGTAATTGCATTAATCCCGATGAGAGATAATAGTGACATGAATCTGGGAGATAATGGTGGAGGTGGAGACCTATGGTCAGATTCTAGATGTATCTGGATCAGGGATGTTGATGGATATGAAAACTTAAAAGTGGAAGTGGTTAATTAGGATCTGGGTCATTTATAATACAGCATAAGGGAAGGCGGGGGAAGACA
This sequence comes from Canis lupus baileyi, assembly GCF_048164855.1. NCBI lineage: Eukaryota > Metazoa > Chordata > Mammalia > Carnivora > Canidae > Canis > Canis lupus. The sequence continues at coordinate 47,491,698 of NC_132860.1, forward strand.
GAATACGTTGTGCAAATGCAGAGAGCCTTGAGTAAAAGTGGTATTAGAAACGTGTGGAAGCGAAGTAGAAAACAAAATCTTCAGTTGAGGATGAGCATGAGGGGAAGGTTTTGGAGAAGAGAGAGAGTGTGTGAAATAGTCATCTAGGGGCATGGAGATCAGGAAATAACAGTCTTCGGAATATAATCATGAAATTAAAGTGACATTAGTTAGCAGTAGTGTGTTTTCCTCTAACTGATCAGCTGATGAGGTACAGTTGTGTGTGGATACATAGATGTATCTGCAGTAGGGATTTGTTAATCAAGTATAAGGAATGAAAGAAACCCAAAGTAATTGATGGTATATACAAGGAAGTAATTTTAATGATAGGGAATGAAATTTAAGCTGGTTAAGAAGTGAAATGAATGTAGGATGAGGCATATGGACAAGATATACCAAGTCAATATTCCCTTTGCTCTAAATCCCAGGGCCAGATAATTCACAACTTGGAACCACCTCTCTACTCCAGAGACCACTAAAATTGTTAAAACTACTCAAACCTAAATTCACTCAGCTTATCTATTCTGTTTTGTCCATTCCTTCCCTCACTAAGCCCAATAAAGCCTCTCTCTCCATGCTTTTCCTTTTCCTTTTTCTGCCTCCTGACCCATCTAGTACTTCTGTATGCGACCCTGTTTAGTGTGGTGTGTGCACTTCCCTTGAGAACTAGAAATAGCAAACTATCTTTTTGAATGCAGTTGTCACCTAATTTGTTGGCCTTACCATGCCTGAATGAAACCAAAATCCCTAGTACCTTTTAATACAGTAGGTACAAAATATAACAGGAGTATTTGAGTGAAAATGATAGTGGGTTAGGATATAAAATCTTTTAAACACAAGATGATGAAAACTAGAATTTATAGATAAGTATAGTAAATAGAAGTAGTTAGTGTCATGATCTTACAGTATAAGATTCAAAAAATGTGGTTTATAAGGAGAATGGGGTAAGAATGGTCTAAAATTGGCAATGAAGATCATGGAACGGGGATCCCTGAGTGGCTCAGCGGTTTAGCACCTGCCTTTGGCCCAGGACGTGATCTTGGAGTCCCAGGATCGAGTCCTGCATCAGGCTCCCTGCATGGATCCTGCTTCTCCCTCTGCCTGTGTCTCTGCCTCTCTTTCTCTCTCTCTCTCTATCTCTCACAAATAAATAAATAAAATCTTAAAAAAAAAAGATCATGGAACATACCTGGCTACCAACTAGAAAACAAGAGTGCAGTTATCTTTCACTTCAGAAGGCTGACAAGGGAGAAAAGTCTTCTGAGAGAACCAGATTTCTGTTGGAAGGCAGAGGCAAAGGAAACATTAAGAGAAGAGATTAAAGGCATGAATAAGGATGTTTCTGATGAATGACAACAAGCTCCACAGGACATAGTGAGAAGGGGATTTTAAGAAGTGGAGAATAGTGGGAGATTGGTTTAGAAAAAGTAATATAATAACGGAGGGGATTATATTAATATTATAATTACATAATAATGTCAGGACTAGAATGTGGGTGATAGGTATAATTTGAGAAATGATTTTTTAAAGGTGACTAATGAAAATAGGGACAAAGGCACAATAGCATTAGTGCCAATGGTCTCTAAGCAAATGCAGTGATGACAGGCTAGCCTGTTGGAGGGCAGTATGAGAGAGGATCTCTCTTGAGTAACATGGAATTAAAGACCCCTATTCTATTTTTGTGAAAGCGAGAGTAGAGACTTGAAAGGCATGGTGTGGGACATGGAGAACTGTCTTACTCTGACTTTACAAAGCTTCCAAAGTCCCTCTTGAATATTGCCCCAATAGAGATTCAGATACATTATAATTAAGCTACTATTCAATGTTATTAATGGTTGTCCACCTGCTCATTTGCCTTAGTAGATTCTGAACTTTGAATACAATAGGTCCATGATGATATATCTATTAAATATTCAATTGGGCAAAATTGTTGATGTTTTGATATAACTGAGATTAAGGTGATAATTTCAAAGGAATGGGCTCACAGCTATCAGCACAGAATGGTGATGTGTGTGGTTATTTTGTCCTGTATGGCCATTTGTACTCACACAAAAGGATCATCCACCAGTAATCTGTTACTGGTTACTATACCTGAGGTGTCTATCTCAGACATTTATTATTTGGAGATAAAAGATCAACAAAAAGGAGATGGCATAGATCAAAAAAGTATAAGGCAAAAAAAAAAAAAAAAAAGCTACTGAATCAGAGATGAATTTTCAGTCAATGTTTAGCCAGAGGCATATAGTCACAACTTGCAAGGCAAAGCTGAAAGAAAGGGTTTGAAGGAAAAAAAAAAATCAAATCTGCTTTACCGTTTTGGAGGTATGTTCACTTTTGGAGAATCCCATATCTTTACATGTTCATTTTATCTTTATAGATTAATCAGTTGGGAGGGATGAGACATGCTGGCAGAACATGTCTGTCTGACACATCCTATCAAAACTTTGAACTTAGCAGTCGGTAGCAAAGCAATGACACAACGTAAACTGCAGGATAAAGAACGCAACTCCTACACTAAATACTGGGGGAAACTAACAACCATGATGTTCATGGTAATAAAGTGAAACGCCCTTTTATAATAGATGCTAATTTACAGGAGGGCAATGATATTGTATCTTTTTCATTATTGTACTCTTAAAGCTTAGCACAGGTCCAAACCAGTATCACTAAAAGAAAAAAACAGTGAATATGACATGTCTATGTGATAAACAGAATAAAAGTAGAGATTCATCCTTCTATTTATATAGACTGCAATGTAAATAGTGCATCCTGGAATTGTGCAAATTGACACATCTATGTTTCCTTAATAATGAATGACTCATATACCCTCTAATATTCATTAGGCTCTTATTGTGTGCTAAGTGTGTATTAAATACTTCACACGTAAGATACTAGTCCTTATAATAAGACACTGAAGCAAATAATACTTTGATGTTTGCTCAATATCATAAAGTTGGTAACAGAGGAGTTCAAGACTGAGGGCCCAGGACATAGCTGGATTAGGTGTCTATAATTTATGATGGTGATAAAAGCTATGGCGATCATAGTGATGATGATACTGATATGTTGATTGGTTTTCCAGGTATTTGTGTTCTTGCTGGGGAAATATAAACAAAGAAAACTACAAACCTGTAGTATCTGACAATAATGCAGAAAGAGGGAAGAGAGCCCTTTTGAAGTTAGAATGTTTGAATTAGCATTTCCAACGTGAGGTGACATGAACTTGGTTTGGGATGGTACCTGACGTTTGGGAAGACAAGAAAGGTATGAGAAGAACTCCAAGTGGAAGGAACATCTTTAGCAGAACTGGAGAGAGAAGTAAAAGAGGATTTCCATCAGATTAGAGAGCCATATAGGGATTATGTTCCAGGATGCTTTCCTTGACATTATGGTGGCTTTTAGGCTATTTTTTTTATTTGGGCAGAAGGACAATCAAATCCTCACTTTTCCTTTTGAACTTTTATAACATTTTGATGGCTATAGTAACCAGAATTTTTCATCCAGATCTCATCTCAGTCTTAAAGAAAGTGGGATAATGTTTTTTATTTTTTTTTAAGATGTATTTATTTATTTATGATAGACATAGAGAGAGAGAGAGGCAGAGACACAAGCAGAGGGAGAAGCAGGCTCCATGCAGGGAGCCTGATGTAGGACTTGATCCCGGGACTCCAGGATCGTGCCCTGGGCCAAAGGCAGGTGCTAAACTGCTGAGCCACCCAGGGATCCCCGGATAATGCTTTTTTAAAGATAGTGAGCTTGAAAGAATAAAAGCTGTAGATCACTATTTTATTTATATGAGAATGCTGATTAAGAAGGCCAAACTTTGAAAATGCCCATAGTGTATCTACTCCTTACAAGACTCAGAGATGTGGCTATATTTTTCATAGGGCTTCTATAAGGATATAAAAAAGTTTCCTTCTAGGGGAGGTCTCCACCAGGTGTCTAACTGCATCTAGGGTCCTATTGAGTTAGGGACAAATGGGGCTAGGCAAGCCTAGGTAAGGGGCCACGGAAATACACTCACAAAAATCCCCAAAATGCTGAGGTGTAAGGAAACCAGATAAAGCCAGGAAACCAATAAAAGAACAAGCCAGACCACCCTGCTGTAGGTGTGGGCAGGGAGGGTGTCTTTTTATGATAGTCATCTTGTAACCAACAAAGAATAACCAGACCCCAAAGAAGTAAGGCATTAAAAATGTCATCACTAGTCCTTACTCAATGATGATATAAATGGAGATGTTAAAAAGATTTAGGTTTCTTGATTAGGCTCTCAATAAAAGACAGACCCTATAAGCCCTCAGTGGCAACACTGTCAGGACCCCTCTCACTTCTGAGAGCTTTCTCTGTGTCTTTGCTTAATAAACTTCTATCACTTTACTCACACTCCTGTGTCCACAAGATTCATTCTTCGACTCCGTGAGACAAGAACCAAACTCTCCCATATCACTATTTCTTTGTTCCATATGAATAATTAAACATTTCTGAGGCTTTAAATAAGTTAGGCTTCTACATTCTCTCTTTAAATGGAGAGGTTAAAATACATATATTTAGAAAAACTTTTCTTCCCTCCACTTCACTTCAGTTCCATTCTCTAATGTTCTTTATTTTAGAGTTTTAGATTTTTTTCTTTCAAGTGTATAGTGGCGGATTTTAATTTGAACCTCTGAGTTTCTTTGGTGTTATAATTTAAACTAATAATAGCTAACACCTCCCTTTGAATTTCTGTAGCAGCTATTACAATAGTACCTAATGTTATTAATATTTAAGAAGGAATCATTACAGTTTTAGGCATGAGACAAATTGAAAATTTTAGCATTAATTGAACACTATTGTTAATGGCACCTTTGCTAATCCATGGTTAAGCCAATTTATATTGCCTCATTAGAGACAGAAACCTGGAGGTACAATGATGGAAATAATCTGTTTGCAGTAGTTTGTCAAGTTTAGTGATATAACAAATGATATTTTACTCTGAGCATTAAAGCCTAAAACATCCAGACATCTGAGTATAAGAACTGTCTGTTCAATAGGATGAGAAGCAGAAAGGAAATGGCTAATCTCTTATTTAGATTACTGTTTAATGTAGCTGCTCCTCAAGGAACCCCATCTTAACCAACATGCAAGAAAGAAAAGACTTTATATGTATAGGTATTTTTAAAAACACAACAAAATTTAAACTTTTCTATTAGAGATGTTGAGAGAAAATGGATCAAGAATGTTGGTAGGAGAGATTACCAGAAACAAGAGACAAAGAATAAATTAGGCAGTTATTTTGGTGAGAAAGATTGACTTCACACAGCTGTGTTCTTGAAAGATAAGGCAGAGTTTTATGTCTCTAGAAAATTTATAGGGAATGTCTCTCTGCATTAAATTGGTACCATGCAAGGGTTAAAGGCATTGATTTTGGATACAAAAAGAGTGGATTTGAGCTCTAGCTCTGCCCCTTATTATCTCTACAACCTTAGGCAATTTACTAACCTCTCTGGTATACTAGCCCTCTCTGATATGCTAACCCACTCTCATATGCCAACTCTCTTTGTTGTACTAACCTTGTCTGATGTACAAACACTTTCTGATGTACAAACACTTTCTGATCTACTAACCCTCTCTGATGTACTAACCCTCTCTAGTATGCTAACCTACTATAATACATTAACCTTCCCTAGGCCGCATCATCTTCATCAGTAAACTGGCAACTATATTAATACCTCCCTTAACACACTTTAGTGAGGATTACATTAGATGATAAATTTAAACTGGTTAACATAATGATGTGATAGTAAATGCACAAATAATACCTTCTACTTTTGTTATTACTTGAATTTAGTTAAAAGAGGATAGTCATGATTAATACAGTACTTGAATACTTTATTGTTGATATAAATTTTAAGCAAAAACTGTTTATAAAACAAAATAAATATGAATTTCCTTATCTTGCTTAAGATCTCCATTCTGTGGGTGGTTTAAAAAAGGAAATGAATTCAGTAATTATAGAGCCTTCTCCTTTCCCAGAATGCATATACATGCATCAGGATGTTTATATGTGTTGATCTATCTGCTTAGGGGGGCAGTATCTTGGTCCTCGTTCAATATCTTCATAGACTGCTAAGAATAACTCCCCTCACATTTTCTTTTCCTGGGGTCACAATAAACGCAGTATTTCTGTGTAGTTATCTTTAAAATTCTGCTCCATTTCTACGTGCTATTATTTTCATTCCATACCAAGAAGTGGGGAAATTGCCCAAATACATCACAGAGCCATCATCTCTGGTGTCTTTCTGCCTCACTGGATACTAAGTGAGGCCTGGGGCTCTATTTTTCTCTTTGTGTCTCATAAAGTTAGGTGACTGAGTCATCCCTTCTCACCCTGGGACTTTGCAAGAGGGCATCACAGTTTTAGGGAGGCTTCAGACTTGTCTCCAAGGCATAGGAACTTCAAAGATCTCTTCATTCCCTTCAGCTCTTCCCCATTCCCCCAATAAGGAAATGTTTTCCAGTATTTGTCAGTAGCCTTTTTCCTTTTCCAACTATTTTTCTATAAGCCTTTGTTTAAAAGGCAGAAATTGACTCTTTTTCTTTGTTATGTTTTCTTGCATCTATGGGCATGTAATTTCATGGGCAACTGCAGTACAAGGGATACAGAAATCAAAATGGCTGCATAAGTTTTAGAAAATAAATTTTAAGGGTTTGATAAATTTGACAGATTTCTGTTACCCATAAAGTACAAAAAGTTCCTAGCCAAATGTTATTAGCCGTGGTCCATATTTTGGACTTGTCTCTACATGGCCAGAACATAGATTTTGCTACAGTTTTTAAGGGTCACGTTGGACTTTACCCATGTTAAGAGTAGGAGTTAATTTTTTAATCATCAGTGGGATTCTGACTGAGTCCTTTGTTCAGGTTTTTACCCCAAAACTCTTAGGACTATGAAGAAATGGTTCAAAGTGGAGCCTTAAAAAATGGTTAGAATTTTGCCAAATTGGCCTCTACAAAAGACTAAAATAATCTTACTTTCGAAATATAAAGAAAGAAGTCATTGGCAAAGTTAATTACAGATTTGCCTTTCTAGAGATTTTTAAATGAGAGATACAGGGAAGAAGCAAAAGTCTAGATTAAAATACACCAGGAGGGAACTAGGTTAAAAATATGTTACCAGACATTTTGTTTCAAAGATGGGAGACCTTGAAAAATCTCCTGTAAAGTTCATTCCTCTGTAATCCCAGATACTCTACCATGGTCATCACAATGACCAACTTATATTAGTCTTGCACAATGTTTTTCATCCTCTAATATTTCAATATAGTATACTCAGATATAAGAACTCAAATTGCAAAAGCATAAAATCTTAGAATTTCCTTTCTATAGTTCAAGCATTGCAGTCCATTATACCTATTTGTTCTTGTCTAAGAGTCAGGTCTTAAAATGAAGAATGGGTGCTTTCTAAATTGTTGCTGCACTTAATGTATAGATGTTGTTTGTGTCCAAGTGTACAAATATTTCTTGGCTGGCACATAAGAACTTTTTACTTAGCCTCAAATAAAATCTTTTCATATGGAAAAGAATTAGAAAATCCTTTCAAAAAATGTAGTCAATGACAAAAGATGGATGGATTATGCTGAAGTTTGGAGGAATCTCAGAAGTGCCACAGGACAATTGAAATTTGAAATGATTTTTTTCTCTTCAATCAAAAGATCTATCAGCTAAAATGAGGCAAAAGTGAAAAGGAATGAGGAACAAAGAAAAATAAATCTGCACTCTTATAAGTAATGATTTAGGGTTGAAGATAGCAGTACAGATACTGGAAGACAAAAAGGATAATGATTTTAGGAGAGTTACAAATAAGCAGTGAAAACACATCTTCCTCTTTTTGTTTCTTTCCATATAGAAGCTTAAAAATTATGGGAGGTGGAAGTTTGCTGAGAATAGAGAACGGTTGTTTGCTTCTTCTTCACAGGTGCACAACTAATTTTAATGTGATTATCATTAAATCATCACTTGATCTCTTCTGACCTATATGACTGTCCTGTGAGTTGAACATTTTTAAAAAAGCTTAGGTAATGATTAAATGAAACATTTCTTGAATCCAGTAAAAAACATGGTGATGCAAAAGAGACAATGTGATGTAGTCAACAACAGACCATTGTGTTTTGTAGTAAATAGATTTGGATTTAAAACTAAGCTCTGTTAATTATTGGTGACATAATATTGGTTAAATAGTATCCATTTTTGAATATCAAATTCCTCATGTATAAGCTTAGGACACAGGCTGTTATGAATAATAAAATGTCCATTAGATTAGTAGGAACTCAGTGGATGTAAATTGACACAATGTGGTAGAATGATCTGAAAGTAAGCAATACCCTCCCATTTCTAGCTGGTAAGCTATTAAATCTTGTTATGGTGGAATTTACTACTACTATTACTACTTGGTAAATGTGAAAGTTGAAAATTGGTTTAAAGATATATCATTTTGTCTAGAGATAAAGATTATAAATTTTTTTTAGTTTTCTGAAATTCATGGACATTTCTTTCACAATAAAGCATAGAAAAAGTATCACTGAATTTTATGATTCAACTCACAAACATGCCAAAAATAAGTACCTGAAATTACCTAAACACATGACAATTTGATTTTAAATGTAAGTGTATGTGCTTGAGTGTCTTTATGTTTTTTCTATGAGAAATAATATTTCATTATTCTGAATAAACTCTTCAAATGTATCATGTTTAAATACATTATACATTTTAAAATAGTTCCAGGAAAAAAAAAGTATACTTCAAATAGTGCTTAGTATTTGGCAGTATGTTTTAAGAATCTTAAATATTTCTTCAGTTTATCCAGGAAATAAGCTATAAATATGTGTGTATGTATATATATGTATACATACAATGGTAGGGAAATAATAGGGGGAAACAATTATGATATATCCATTTTTACCCAGCTTTTTGTGGAGGCCCTTAAAAACCAGTGAGTGGAGTCACATTGAATATGAAAATTAATGATATTTTAAGCTATGCTGTAATAATCCATAATGTAGCAAAGGGTCCCACCCCAATTCTCCCCAGCAAAGGGAACCTGAATTCAGTCTCACCATTTTTGCCTTTACATTTGGTGCTCTAGCAGCATATATTTTTATTATTTTTGCACACACCTCACTGTTTCTTGCTCTAAATACATTTCTTTATGCTTTCCTGAGGTTTATACCCATCTCTCCCCTATCCCTCTCATTCTCCCCTGTAGCCTGATTCCTTCTTAGCTTCAACAGCTCAATTCTTTTTCAAGCATAAGACTGCCTTATGCCTTGATATTATGATCCCATAATCTGTCAAAAAATTATTTGCTAAAACAAACTTGATCTATTTTGAGAGTGAAAAGAAACACAATGAATTATACTGGGAAAACAGGTGAAATCCAGGACAGTGCTATCAAACATAGATGCATGGTCATCTTACCTAAAATAGATTAGGTACTTTTATGGAGGAAATTCTTCTTCTCTAATGTGGAGAGAACTCCAGTGAGTTATTTTAGACTTTTTTTTCCCTCTCTACTTATTTCACTCCAGGAAGATAAGATATATCTTCACTTGATATAATTTTGAATGAATGAACAAGACCTACTTTTACTACCTTCCTTTTCTGGAATATAGCCTGATTATAAATTTATAATCTCTGCTCTGAGTCATTTCATAAGCAGAGTATTAAGGTCCCTTTCATAGAGATGTCAAAACTTTTCTAACTAAGTAATTCTGCCAAATGTAGGCTTCAGTTGGTAAACCCACCACAACCACAAATTTTTATTAATACCAAAAGGGATTTTTAAAATTTCAATGTATTTTCTTCCTCATACTTCTAAATTCATTGAAGAGACGAGTAGAGAAGAACACTGCTAATTACCAACAGTTACCCATTCTTTGTGTTCTCATATTACTCAAAATAGCTCTATCATTACTTCTATTATCATTACCTCTTAACTACTTTTGATAATTTGATAATTGTCTGATTGTATGTATTTGTTTTTCACTTTAAGGATAGGAAAATATTTATTCATTTTTCTATTCATGGTGACTGGCATACTGTAGACAGATTCTCAATAAAATACTATTTACAGAACAAACAAATGCCTGATCCTCCACATACATCTGTGTTTTTATATTGAAGGTTTACACATTATAGGACCAAGAAATCAGGTTTCCATATGTGGAAAGTTTCTAGTATAAGATAAACAAGATGTAAGAATGTAAGACACTTTCTATATAATATATCATTTAATTTGTACAGCAGTACTATAAAATAGGTGTTATTGTTCTCATTCCATGAATAAGGAAAGTAGTTCTAGAGAATTAAGTACACTAGAATTATACAGCTGCCCAGTAGTGGAGCATGAATTTGGTTCAGGACTATCTGCCTCCAAAAGCCTGAGGATTTTTTTCCTGTGCCACCTTTGCTATGCCAGTGTCTCTCCTCAGGTATAGCCATAATAACTCCCTTTGGATTTTTGCATACAAATCAATATGAGGTTCTCCATTACTTTTGAAGGAGGATTTTTTTTTTATTACATTGATGGAAGGAATGAATTATATAGGAGGCCCAGGTGCCTCATTATTTCTAGAATGGCTGGACCATTATGGAATGAAGAATTTGAGAGTCAGAGAGGGCACTGGAGAATTTCTGATATTTAAACACATAGAAAGTGCCATTTCCAGCTTTTCTGGTTTGAAAAAAGTACAATATGAAGAGAAGATGCCAGATTACCTCAAAGGAATAGCCGTGAGCCAACTTGATTAACCTTGCGGAGTTCATGACATTGTATTTTTATTGAATATGAAATAGTAAAAGGCTTCTATGCCTGATACAGCAACACATTATTATATCTTTCCTGCACTAATTTCTCTCTTACATCATCAATGTGTGATGCTACAATTTAGTAAATAGCTAAGTATGACTTCGTATGATTCAGTTTACTTCAACAACTTATGGATTTCCCTATGTATTCATTATTCTGCTGAGCATCAGGCTGTACGAAGATAAATTAATTACAAACCTCCTACAAAGATTTGTTACTTAACAAATAATTCTAAAGTTAGTTTAAATTAGTGCTTCAAAGACAGTCAAATACAACATTGAAAATTTAGAATTTTTCAACATTGAAAAATATTTTTAAAGGGGAATTGCAAAAGACTTCACAGAAGTAGAATTTTGAACTCAGCTAAAGGATAGTTTGAGGCTATTACTGGCCATAAGAAAGGCAAGGTGGTATATCTCACATAGGACTTGAGAGAGGATCGCTGTGGCTGGACCATTTTTTTTTTTCCTGCAGTATAGAGTAGGTTAAAAGTCTGTAAAGATAATTCAGAGTAAGTTATAGAAACTTGATTCCATGTTTAAAAGCATGGCAATTTCATGGGAAGCATTCAATAGGCTAATCTTTTCCCAGAGTAAATGATAGTGGACTGATTCTCTGATATTTTATTTGTTTGTTTGTTTATTTATTTATTTATTTTTAAGATTTTCTTTTTAAGCATATGGGGCTTTTATTACAACCCAGAGATCAAGAGTAGCATATTCTACTGACTGATCTAGGTGCCCTGTGACTCTGAGATTTTAGTATCTGCCAAATGAGCTGAGTAATCTCAGATTAACATATGTTAAATGGTCTCTTTAGTGCAGAACTTCTCATCATCTTTACTGTTGTTAAATTCACTGGGAATTAGTAAGGCAACCGTGTAATATGTGTTCTTTCCCAGTCTTATGTGTCATAGGTAGGGTGTATAGTATGAGAAGAGTGTTCCATGGAGCATACTTTGGAAAATACTTCTTTTAAAAGTAAATGCAAAATTCTGTTGGAGAGGATTCATAAGGGTCATTATAACATTGGGCAAGAACATCACCTTTTAAAATACCTTTCCAGGAAAAGGAGAAGGTTCAGATTATTTGTACTTTACTTGTTTAGTATAAAAATTGAGAATCAAATGGTTGATTCTTAAGGAATGGTAAAATTTTGTGGGAATGACATTAGTCATAATCCTTCAGTGACAAATGACAGAAAAACAACTCGAAGCAAATAAAAACAATAATCATAGTAGCAATAATAAAGAAGAAGTAGGAGAATTTACTGGCTCATATTCCTGGGAAGGCTAAGTATCACCTGTTTAGGTGTTTAAATACTATTACCATTTCTCTCTCTCTCTCTCTCTCTCTCTCTCTCTCTCCCCAGATCCCTCCCTTCTTCTCTTCCTCTGTCTTCAAAACATATTTTTCTTTCTCTAGTCTGATTTTTCTCTCAGACTCTGCCTACATGATACGCAAGCAGGCTGGGGGCAGTCTCAGGCTCACATTCTCCTAGATAAGCAACCCTTACATAAATAGTGTCCCTAAGAAGTTCAGCATCCTATGATGGTATTTGGACGACATCCATACTTCCCAAAACATATACAACAGGCTCCCCACAAAGGAAGGCTCTGTTACCAGAAAAAGTAGGGAAGTGATACTGTGAAAAGCAAGCAAAAAAGTCCTCTTTCCCCACTCCTCCAATATGCATTCTTTTACCTCGCACACATTATTTCAAGTGTGCTTCCTTTTAATACATTACAACTATTCTCTATAAAATAAAAAATGACTAATAATCTTCCCCACAACCCAAAGCATGTGCAGATGCTGTACTCAGCTCCATCCAAATCCAGAATCAGTAAGTGGTGAGAATTTCAATCAGTCTTATCTAAATGTGGTTATACACAGTCCACAGCCTATCCATAAATGATTAATTAATTCAAAGATCTTCCATATACTATCATATGGTAAATAGGCTAACCACAGTAATAACACTTATTTAAAAATTTAGTTTTTAAGAAATGCAAGAATATAATAACTTCTGCTCCAGTATTGCTGCTTACAAAACCACCCTAACACTTAATATCTTAAAACAATCATTTTATTGTTTCATGGTTCTTTGGGTCTCATGTTTTCTGTCTTGTGGTTGTAGTCCAGGGGCAGCTGGGGATGGCATTATCTGGACGTCATACTTGTATGCTAGTGACGTAGGAATGAGTTAGGGATAGATAGGGCTAGGCAGGGAAAGATAAAGGAAAGGCCCAGAGTCGGGCTCCGATAAATCTGTGAGCTTCCATAAATCCCAAGGACACCAAATGGTCCAGAGTCAGGCTCCTATCCATCCCAAGGAAACAGAGAGAAGACGATAACAGAGAAGAAAGTAAATTAGGCACCCTAGCTCCGAGGAGTTAGGGAGTATCTCCCTTTGACGGTTACCAGACAATCAGGGAGATGAGATTCACCAGACCCCAAACAGCCATATGTCAATCACTTAAGACAACACAAAGAAATCTCAAGGTCTTGGGTTCCCTGGTTAAGTTCCCAATAAAAGGCCAGTCAAAAAAGCCTTCAGTGGCAACCCTGTCAGGATCCCTCTCACTTCTGAGAGCTTTCTCTGTACCTTTGCTTACTAAACTTCTATTGTCTTACTCACTCTCCTGTGTCCACGAGATTCATTCTTCAACTCCGTGAGACAAGAACCAAGCTCTCCTATATCACTAGGACAGCTATGCTCTCTTCTTTTCCATGTTTGTATGTCAGGGGGCTATATTCACATGGTCTTACTACTTGCTCTTTCTATCGTCTCCAGTGGGATAGATGGGATTTTTGCATGGTGGATCAGGACTCTCTAGAAGGCGATTCTAGGCCTTCGCCTCCATAAAGCTGAGACTCAGAACTTTCTCAGAGCATCACTCTGAGCATCACTTTCTCTTCATTCTTTTAGTTAAAGCTAGTCACTGGGGCATCCAGATTAAATATGGGCAGGACTACATAGAGAATGAACTCTGGGAGAAGTGGTTCACTGGGGAACATCTCTAAAGATTGACTATACAAGGTAGCAATGCTCTGTGTCACATTCTAAATTTTGTTGAACAGAAGTAACAAGGACTTATTTCCCCATGAGTAGACTTAGCTCCTGGTCTCCTACTTTTTGCTCCAGGTTCTGCCTCCTGAGAGGGTATCCATATTCTCATGTCCCCCATGACCTTGACTCAGTGATGCTAGAGACATATTTGTCTTTACAGAAATTCTACCCCATTAAAAGACCACTTTGAATTGGTTCAATTCTGGAGGTCTAGGGATAGATGTCTTCACTGAGCAATTAAAGAGCATATATTTCTTCTGGGATTTACTGTAGTTACTAACTGGGTAATTCAATTTCTGGTCATAACCTAGGCTTGAAACCAAGCCAGATATATAATAGAGGAAAGGCTATTGAAACTGCATTTGCTCTTATAGCATTTATCTTTTAATTGCAGGCCTTGGGGCTCTACCCAGTCTCTCAGTCTAGGATGATGAAGCATAACAAATCAGCTCCTACTCACAGGCTACATCTGAGATGATGGAGCAATTACCTCTGCTGGGCAATAAAGTATTTGAGAGATGCTTCGCAGGTCAGACCCATTTTTTCAAGCCTCCTTGAATCCAGTTTTTATCCTATTTCTTTCCTCCTGGTTTTTGTATGCACTAACCTTACCATGAGACAAAGCATTTTGACTTCTCAGTTCTACAAAATTTATGATTATCAGATAATCAGCAGTTTTGGATATTTGGCTGTAGGCAAAAAGTGTTTTTTTTAAGTTATTTTCCTTTCTATATTAGATTAGGCAGGCAGCTTATGTCTTTGTTATAGAACTTACTGAAATCTGTGAGTGGCCAAGTATGTTTAGCTCACATAAATTTCTACAAAATCTCATAAAGTTCTTGCTTTGCTATGTACATGTTTTGAGGTGGCATATTAACCAGATTTTTTCCAATCTCATAATAAAAATTATCAATTACTTGGCTTGCATGGTAGTAAGGGATTCATACTGTCTATAGCAATTTGTAAAGTATCTTATATGTTATGAATTTATTCATTTGTCATTCACTAAGCAGGATTACATATTAATTATTCAAGACAGATGGATAGTCAGGAAAGATAGTCTTTTATCTCTATCAGCAAACTTCCCCTCATGTGGAAACCTAAATCCCTTCTGCTGTACTTTAAAGTCTGTATCCTCGAGGAAAGTGGCATCCTCTTTTTAGTCGGTTGTTATTCCTCCATGCCCTATAAACACCTTAAAGCCATTTTTTTTTTTTTTTTTTTTTTGTCATTTGTTGCTCCTTCCTTTCCAGAGAAAATGATCAATTCCTGTATGGGAATTGTAAGATATCTCCTGGAAACCCAAAGAGTGATTTTCTTTAGACACCAAATCCTTCTATTTCTTCTTAACTAGACTATTCCAGATCAGTAAATCTTGACAAGCAGCAAAAATAACAATCATGGCTATATCATGCAGAGAGAAAAATCCTTTATCTTTGGACATATAACATGAATGCTATCAGAACAGCAGTTGGCACACACCAAGCACCAACATATCTCTGCAAACCATCGCCTTGAAAATCAGGACACCAATAAAAATACAAATGAAATCAGAGGCAAACATGTTTTGGCTTTAGATTTTTGGTATTAAGCATCCCTTCTCCAATAGCTAAGAAAAAGTAAGATCTTTTTTTAAATCTTTATTCATATTACTAATCCCTCTTTTTAAATGCCTCTTCAGGGTTTAAAATTAAACTCTGTGATCTTCCTAGAAATGTTTACTATAGAAATTTTATATCTGGTTGGCAATCTTAAGCAAATACTAATGGGATTCATTTTCAAAGAGTATTGGAAAACAAAGGTTTCCATCCATTTACTTCTTCCCTTCAAAAGAGCCATTGTCTTTTAGATGGGAATCATGTCTTCTTTGATTTTGAACCTCTTATGCTTACCATCGTGCTAGCACATAAATTACAGAAATCTTTGGTCAAATCTTGTTTTTGTTTTTTTTTAACAAAAAGATATATCAAGCAAAATAAATTTAAAGAAAAAACAAATATTTAATTTTAAACTAAGAATATTTTCTAGACATTAAATATATGAATTTAATTAGGTTTGCTTGATATTACATAACAATTAACAGACCATATTAAAGTTCATGACATGGAAGACACTTCTGTCACATGGTTCCCAGTGTGGTAAAGTAGCAGTGTGAAGAAAGTAACAAAACTCAGCAAACAAGAAATCTGGACTGTAGAGATGGATGTTCATCATTTCCATAAAGTACCCATCAGATTATAAGCTTTATAAATTGATCTGTTACTGTCTTTGTTGGAAAAAAAAACAACAAAATCAAAACCCAAAAGGATTAAGATTTATTACAAAGTATTATGTCTTTAGTTCTTTTTTAATTTTTTTCACATTTAAAAAAATATTTTCTTTCTTTCTTTCTTTCTTTCTTTCTTTCTTTCTTTCTTTCTTTCTTCTTTCTTTCTTTCTTTCTTTCTTTCTTTCTTTCTTTCTTTCCTTTCTTTCTTCTTTTTCTTTCTTTCTTTCTTTCTTTCTTTCTTTCTTTCTTTCTTTCTTTCTTTCTTTCTTTCTTTCTTTCTTTTTCTTTTCTTTCTTCTTTCTTTTTTCTTTCTTTTTCTTTCTTTCTTATTTATTTCAGAGAGAGTATGCATGCATGGGGGGAGGAGGCAGAGGGAAAGAGAGAATCCCAAGCAGACTCCCCAGTGAGTGCAGAGCCCAATGCAGGACTTGATCTCACTACCCTGAGATCATGACCTGAGCCAAAGTCAAGAGTTGGACACAAAGGACTGAACCACCTAGGTGTCCCTATGTCTTAAATTCTGATTCAAGATCTGTTGTGTAGAAAAAAGGCATCACTGGTGATCTTATTAGTGAATTTCCATAGGCATTATCAAGATAATAACTGTAGATCTGAAAAGTAGAGGTTAGGAAAAATTTATTAATTTTGCTTTTTAGCATTGTGGTAGAAATCATCATATGCTTACAAATTTTAAGAATCCACCATCTGATTTCTTTTTTTCCCTCAAAGCTCTTTTTTCTGTATAGTGCTAAATCTCTCCTGAGGCTTCACTTGAGAGCCCTTCTGGTAGTGTGCATGAGCCCGCGGGGTGAGAAGAATGGGTCCTTGCTAACTATGTGTTCCACAGGATTTCACATAATCTTATAAAAACTTTGTAAATCAATAAACAAAACTTGTAAAATGGTAAATGTTCAAACTCCATGTGATTAAATTGGGTGAATCAAAATACCAGATGCTATTTTGCTCTTCTGCAGTGCTGAGAGTTTATTATTG